>NW_026728097.1:0-300000 GCF_030684315.1 Stegostoma tigrinum
ATGGTAAGGCCCTGGGGAGTATTGCTGAGCAATGAGTCCTGGTGTGCAGGCGCTTGGTTCCTTGAAAGTGGATTCAGAGATAGATAGGATAGTAAAGAAAGCATTTAACATATAACAGAATATTACAGTGCAGTGCCGGCCCTTCGGCCCTCGATTTTGTGCCGAAATGTGAACAATCTGAAGTCCATCTAAACTACACTATTCCATTATCATCCATATGTTTATCCAATGACCATTTAAATGCCCTTAAAGTTGGGAGTCTACTCCTGTTGCATTTGGTACAACTTGCCTTTATTGGTCAGTGCATTGCGTGTAGTTGTTGGGAGGTCGTGTTGCGACTGTACACTGGTTAGGCCACTTTTGGAATATTGCATGCAATTCTCGTCTCCCTGCTATCGGAAGGATGTTGTAAAAATTGAAAAGGTTCAGAAAAGATTCATAAGAATTTGCCCGGTTTGGAAGGTTTGAGCTGCAGGGAGAAACCGAATAGCTTTTGCCTGGAGATTCGGAAGCTGAGGGGTGACCTTACTGAGATTTATAAAGTCAGGAGGGGAATAGATAGGGTATCTAGACAAGGTGTTTTCAGCGGGGTGGGGGAGTCCAAAATTGGAGGGTGCGAGTTTAAGGTGAGCTGGAAAAGATTCAGAAGGAACCTCAGGGGTAACTTTTTCACACAGAGAGGGAGGTGAGTGTGTGGAATGAGCTGCAAGGGGAAGTAATGGAGTTTGGTACAATTACAACATTTGAAAAGATGGGTATGTGACTTGGAAAGGTTTAGAAGGATATGGGTCAAAAGCTAGCAAATGGGACAAGATTTACTGGGTATATGTAATTGGTATGGATGAAGTGAACTGAAGCCTCTGTTTCCATTCTTCACAACTTTCTGACTCTATGATTTGCTGAATTTCTGATGAATAGTTACACACTGGATATTTGTCACTAGAAGTTGATTATATCATTGAATATCAAGGTGGTGCTTTTGGATTGCCTCCTGTTGGAGATAATTCCTGCCCAGCAACACTGAAGAACTGTTCTTGTTAGCCATTCATCAGTTAAACCTGAATGATGCCACATAATTTGGAATAACGACATAGACTGCTGCAAGAACTGAGGACTGTGAAACGGTGCTGAGGAATATGATCTGTTAGTTTGTGAGCATTCACGATCTTGGCTCAAACAGAAACATTCTCTTTGGAAATGCATATTTGTGTGGCATGAACATGGAACCAAATCATGGAAACAGCACTGGAGGGGAGTGGGGATTAAGAACCGGCAGGAAAACAAATACATTCTCAAAGTGTGTGCATGGGAAGAAGGAGTCTGTTCTTCTTTTGAGGAATGACGCCATAACAGATAAAATATTTTATTCTAATGAAGGGAAAGCTGTATCCATTTTATTGGTTTCGTTAAAATAATGGTGATAAATAGCTGGAATAACCTTGCACTGACCATTTGAAAAATCCTGCATGTCTTCAGAGATAGCTGGGCTGTCCTCGGCTGAGTAAGTGCTGATACTGTCTGAGTGATGCTGTTTTGAAAAACTTTCTGAACAGAGTTGATGGAACAGACAAACAAGTGCCATTGGCCAGTACTTCAGAATACATCAGACCTTTCATGGCTGCTCCCACACAGAACCATACAATTGAGAAAAGGCCCATTGAGACTACACCAAAAGGTGCTGATCCAAATGCTTTTAAAGTTTGGGATGTTCCCTGCCTCAACCACCCTCCTAAGCAGTGCAATCCAGACACCAACTAGCCTCATCACAAATAGGACAAACATCTGCTGACAGAATCGGAAGTCCGTACCGAAAAAAAGCTTTGGAATATTGTGAGAACAATGAGCACAGTGTTCTGCACTTTCACTCTTTAGTGTTTTAGCTCATGTTCCAACATCATTTGAAGTGAGATCAGAGTAACTTCCCATGCCACCCATGTTACTTCACTCATTGTGGCATTATGGGCCCTGAACAAAAATGTGATCAATGCAAATTGGAGACACTCCTGCACTGGTAATGTCCTCGACTGGACAATGGGAAATCAGTCTCTGAAAGTAGTCATTCAAGTCACTTGTCATCCTGGATAGGCACTAAATTGCTGTTCCTTGACTATAATGTATTGAAAAAAAATCCTGGAATCCCTAACAAACAGCTCTGTGTGCATGTCTGCAGCATTTGGATTGGAAGTGTTTCAGGAAGGTAGCTCGCTGTTACTTTCTCCAGAGCTATTGGTGATGACAAATAAACTCAGCCATTGCGAGAGCCTGCTAAAACCCATGGTTGAGTGCGTCCTATTAAAAATATCAGGAAATTTTATGTTTTCAAAGTTGAGCCCAAAGTCTCAGAAAGGTAAGACTTTGCTGGATGAGTGTAACCCCAGCGACATCAGGAGCATGGTATGACATTGAGGTAAGGACCCACATCATTTTCAATAAGAGGACTGATCGTGCGATATCAGTGCCACTGAGTTCAAACTTTTCATGGCAGTTTATCTCAATGTAACATGCCATCGATACTTGGGATCTTTATTAAAGAAACTTTGCAATGTCTCCTTTAATGACCATTCACAAATACTTGAAGGTCAACTCAAATGGCAGCTTCACTGTACTGATTCAGATCAGACAAATTGTGACAGTCCAAAAGAAAGAAAAGAAATGCTGGAATAAAAATGATCATGTCTAGCAGCATCTGCAACATGACTTTTTCAGAACAGATTCATAACAGACCAGATCTGTTAACTTTAAATCTGTCTCTGGATGTTGCCTCATATTTTGCATTTCTCCACTAACTTCTATTTCAGGTTTCGTTAATCTCCAGAATTTTGCTTTTCTTGATAGGTCCAGATGTTGAACTTGGTTATATTTGGACAATATCGTCCATTCCTGATTCTGTGAGAGCCATTGGGCTGGTTACACGTGTATTACACCAGCGTCTGCTTCTTTATTAAAAACATTTTGCGAATATCTTCCTCAATGCAGGAATTTCAGGAAATCGATTTTGATTGAAGATAAATTTCCAAGGCAGCTGCACTTCATGAGACAACAGAAATAGATTACTCATGACGGCACAATCTGTGCCCTTCTCTGAAACATTTTCATACAAATCTCAGAATAATTACAGCAAAGATGGAGGTCACTCAGCCCATCATCTCTGCAGCAGCAGGGGGTGAACTATATCCCTACTATTATTATCCTGTAAAGTCCCTATACACCTAACATTTTGAAATCCCGTGCTCCGAAGATGCTGCTTGGCCTGTTGTGTTCATCCAGCTCTAAACCTTGTTATTTTGAAATCTTTGTCTGCTTTTATTTCTGAATACCCTGTGCGTATATGAACAATTTTATCATTCTGCATACCCCATGATTAAACAGTGTTTACATAAAATATAATTTCCTATTACATTTTAAATTATCATGGTGTGTTCATATTGTTGTTTGGTATTCCATCTCCCAAATATAACCTGTTTCCTTGCTCTGCATTACATTTCATTCCATCTGTTAGAATAAGTGCTTGCTAAATACTGGTGACATTGGGATATCACTGCGCTCCTCTCCAGTCTCTACAGACATTGCCCCCATTCCTCTCTGTCTCCGAACCAATGTCACATTCATTCTGTCCCAGGCTCTTTAGTCCCATGGGCTTTAATGAACAACATCCTTGTATACACCACATTTGATTTTAGTTTTGGTCAGTTGAATCAAGAAATGTAAATGTTACTGCTTTAAAGTTCATAAACTGCAATGAAGAACTTTGTATCTTCAACATACAATGTTGTTTTATTACAGCAGTGAGAAATCCACACTTTCTCTGCAAGGCCAACCCAATTTTGGTCAGCATATTTTTTTGTGTAGGAGCAATCAACACAGTAATGACATTTAGCTTGTCTTTTTTTGGGGGGGGTGGGTAGTGTATTGATGCAGGTGGTTACAGCATTGCATGTGGACAACAAGGCTGAGCCTCTTAACCTGCAGAATGAAAACATCCATCATTGTCCCTCACCACATACAACTTTAGAGTAATTGGTGATGGAATATATGACAAATAGCCAACGATGTTAACATCCAATCCAGCCCAGTTTCAATTGTGAACCGAAGGTTCACTGTAGGTGTATTGAAAGGGGTTAAATGGAACTGTTTGTTCAGTGACTGTGATTGATGTCAGTCTCTATGGATTCTAACTGCGTCACAGGAAGCTTTGCCTCTCCTATAACTAAGGCGCTCTGTTCAATCTCTTATCCCATAGTATAAGCGGGAGCATCAGCGACAGCCCTGACAGGGTTCGGCAGCTGCAGAGAGAGGGGGTGGAGAGATCAGAATCTGAGAACAATAGACTGGAATGTGACAACAATGGATCAGAATCTGAGAACAATAGACTGGAATGTGACAACAACGGATCAGAATCTGACAACAATAGACTGGAATGTTACAACAATGGATCAGAATCTGACAACAATAGACTGGAATGTTACAACAATGGATCAGAATCTGCGAACAATAGACTGGAATGTTACAACAATGGGCAGGAGTTTATCCTCGGGTCTTTATTTTCTTACCGCATCTTGGCCAACGTTGCCACTTCGAATAGAAGGTGTACTGATGATTATTCAGGCTGGTTACTATCCCTTTCTCGCTGTTGTTGGTGTTCCTGGTAAGCCTTTCTATCTCTGTCCAGTCACTACTTCCGCAAGGCATATACAACTTTGTTGCCGTTTCTGTGACCTGTATTTGGAAAAGATGGAAACAATTACCTTCAGTTTCAATTAAAACCTCGCTTTATTGTCCATGCATTTCAGACTCATCCTTCACAAGCATCTGAAAACAAGGCTTGTTCACAACATTGAGGACCTTTTTTGATTTATGTCTTATGATTGTCTCCATCACCAAATTTGTCCAACACCAGCTCCATAATATCTGCACTCTCCCCCTCTGCCTCTGTGCTGTGGCTGGATAAACCATTGTCTATGCCTTGGTAAAATTAAGACTTTATGGTTCCAGCTGTCTTCTGACCATTCTTCCAAGTTACACATAATTTGATCACACCCTTGTTCTTGTTTTCAAAGTAACTAGCGATAGGGACACCATGTTAGAGTAGTTAAGTCACTCAGCAGGTAATACAGAGACACTGGTTATTACATGATAGATACTGTTTCAAATCTTACCACAATTGGTGGTAGGACTTTCATTCAAATGATAAAAATTGTAACCAAGGCCAATTTCACCAATAGCAACCATAAAACCAGCAGCAATTTGGCAAAAAACCTGTCTCATTTCACTGATCTCCTCTGGTAAAGAAATCTGAAGTTATTACCCGGGCTGGATTAAGTGTGAATTCAGACCCACAAAATATGTTTGGCTTCAAACTGCCTTGTAGAATGGTCACAGCTAAAGGCAATTAATGAAGGTCATCAAATGCTTCTTTTGCCAATGATTTCATCATCCCGTGAAATTTATTTTAAAGAAACGGTAAAACCAAAGAAATATGTCAGAGATCTGAAACAAAAATAAAACAAAGTGCTGAGGAAAGTAAACAGCTTGGCAGGCTCTGATGAAATAAAAGCAGAGTTAATATTTCAAGTCGACTGAACAAACATCAGAACTGAAATCTGCTGGCAAATATTGTGATTTATGCTGGTGACAGGGATGTCTGTTTTGAAGGGGGAAGGAATGAGTTGAATAAATTGACAAAGAGACAGCGAGCGAAAAATATAAGCAAAGGGATTGTTGATGATCAGGTGAGACGGAAATAAAATGTGAAATTAATTACATTTTTTTGCCTTTTCCCATATTCCTGAATATCATGCCCATGTAGATATACTTCTAAGTCCCTGCTTAAAGTAAGCTGTGTCACCTCAGCCTGTCTTTCCTGAATGTGGTCATCTTCTTTATGGATTAATGGTTTGTGGGTGTGACTGGCTGGGCCAGCATTTATTTCCCTTTCCTCGTTGCCCTTGAGAAGGTGTTTATGAGCTTTTTTCTTGCATCTCTACCATACACATGCTGTGTATTGCTGGTAAATAGGTCTGTGTTGTGTCATTTCTGTGAGACTTTGTGGTGATTGATATAACTGAGTGGATGGTTTGGTCATTTCAAATGGCAGTTGAGAGTCAACCACATTGCTGTTGGTTTGGAGTCACATGCAGGCCAGGCCAGATAAGGATGGCAGATTCCTTCCCTGAAGGCCATTAGTGAGCCAGGTGTTTTTTATTCCCAATGATCAATGATGGCGTAATAGTTTCATCATTCCAGGTATTTCAGTGAAGTCAAATTCCACAATCTGCCATGGCAGGATTTGAATTGGGGTGTGGTCCATTACCTGGATCCTTGGATTAATAGTCTAGAAATAATACCACAAGGCCACCTCATCCCCAACATCCCCAGTCACCTCCAGCAGCAATAGTGGTGCTGCTGTTACTGTCACTGTGGTACAGAAAATTGTGCAATTACATTGTCAACTGCTTCTATTCAGTGTGGGCACATTAAAATTTCAGTTCATTGTGACCGCACAGAGATATAATGATTTATCAGCCAGGAAAATAAACTAAGGAGAGGAAGGCATTTTCAACACTGAGAGAGTGTGCCATGTATGCACCAGGGAGAGGGCAGTACTGACAATGGTCATCAAGTGAACTGGTTTCATTCCAGAACTTCCTCAGAGATAGTAGGAACGGCCGATGCTGGAATCTGAGATAACAAGGTGTAGAGTTGGATGATCACAACAGGCCAGGCAGTATCAGAGGTTCAGGAAAGTTGATGTTTTGGGATTTGAAAATGTTGGGTGTATATTCTGGCTGGAAAGTTTGCTGGTGTCACTCAGGAGGATTGAAATTAGCTTGGCAGGGGTGTGGGAATCAATGCAAAGTGAATGGACTGAAATGGAACTAGAGAATAGGGCCAGTAAGACTCAGAGAAAGAACAGTCTGGGAGTGGTTGCAAAGCAGATCTCATAGACTGAAGTTCACCTGTTTCAATGCAAGAAGTGTAGGGCAGGTAGGGCAGAAGAACTTGGAGCTTGGATTAGTACTTAGAACTATGATGTTGTTGGTATTATAGAGACTTGGTTAAGGGAGGGACAGGATTGATCGCTCAACGTTCCAGGATACAGGTGTTTCAGGCAGGATTGAGGCAGGTAGATAATGGGTGGGGGAGTTGCACTACTTGCTAAGGGGAATATCACAGCTGTACCATGGGAGGACACCTCGGATGGCTCACACAGCGAGGCAATATGGGTAGAACTCAGGAACAGGAAGGGTGCAATCACAATGTTTGGGTGTACTATAGGCCTCCATACAGTCAGCAGGAGATAGAAGAACAGGTTTGTAGCCAGACTTTGGCAAGATGTAAAAGTACAAGGTTATTGTTGTGGGTAATTTTAACTTCCCATACATTGACTGGGACTCACTTAGTGCTTGGGGCTCAGATGGGGCAGAGATTGTAAAGAGCATCCAGGAGGGCTTTTTGAAACACGATGTAGACAGTCCATCTTGGAAAGGGGCTGTACTGGACCTAGTATTGGGGAAGGAACCTGCCCAGGTGGTCAGTGTCTCAATAAGGGAATAGCTCAAAGACTGTGATCACAATTCAGTAAGTTTAAGGGTCCTGATGGACATTGATAGTTGTAGTTATCGAGTGAAGGTGTTAAATTGGGAAAGGCTAATTATAACAATATTAGGCCGAAACTGAAGAATGTAGATTGGGACAAATGTTTGAGGGCAAATTCACATCTGGTATGTGGGAGTCTTTCAAGTGTAAGTTGCTGGGAACTCAGGACAAGTACATTACTATAAGGATGAGGGAATGTACGGCAAGTTTAGGGAACCTTGGATAATGGGAGATATTGTGAGCCTAATTAAACAGAAAAAGGAAGCATTTATTAAGGCCAGGAGGCTGGGAATATACGAAGCGAGGGTGGAATATAAGGAAAGATGAAAGAAATTTAAACGTGGAGTCAGGGCGGCTATAAAGGGGTCATTGTCCAACAACATTAAGGAAAATCCCATATATACATACAAAGAGCAAGAGGACAGCCAGGCAGAGGGATGGCCCACTCAAGGACAGGGAAGGGAATTTACATGTGGAGCCAGAGGAGTATGGCGAGGTATTAAATGAGCACTTTGTGTCAGTATTTACCATGGAGAAGGACGTGGTGGATGATGAGTCTGGGGAAGGGTGTGCAGATAGTTTGGGTCATATTGAGATCAAAACTGTGGCGTTCCTCAGGAATCAGTGTTAGGACCTTTGCTATCTGTCATATATATAAATAATTTGGAGGAGAATGTAACTGGTCTGATTAGTAAGTTTGCTGATGACACAAACGTTGTTGGAATTGCGGACAGCAATGACGACCGTCAAAGGACAAAGCTGAATATCGATAGGTTGGTGACTTGGGCAGAGAGATGGCAGATGGAGTTCAATCTGGAAACATGTGAGGTAATGCATTTTGGAAGGTCTAATCCAGATGGAAAATATCCAGTAAATGGCAGAACCCTGAAGAACACTCATAGGCAGTGGGATCTGGGTGTCCAGGTACACAGATCACTGAAAGTGGCTACGCAGTTGGAAAAGGTAGTCAACAAGGCATATGGCATGCCTACCTTCATCGGCCTGGGCATTGAGTATAAAAATTGGCAGGTAATGATGCAGCCTGTCCTGTCTCAGAGACCATTGAAGAGTTCAACACGGGTCTGGAGTCACTTTTAGGGCATACCAGGAAAGCACAGTAGATTTGCATCCTGAACGTACATTGTTGAAGCACATTGGTTTTTACAATTGATATTGGTTTCAAGGCCCACTTTTACTGACATCAGATTTGACGTTTTGGTATTTTGTTAATTGTCCTTAACATTCCTTGGCTGCCAAAGCATTAGCCTTGTCTGGATTAGTAATCTAATGATATTTCCACAGCAGCACCATCTCCACATGGGGACCCATCAGAAACCACACCGAGCAGGTTATTTCTGTGCTGCCTGACAGCTCTGTCAAAAACAACTTCCAACAATTCGACCACCCTGATGAGACTGAGGGTGTGGCAGTTGGTCAGATTGTAACTATTCTCCTCTTTGGGGACTGGGCACAGCTGAGTGATTGTCCACATTGACAGGTAGGTGTCAGAGTTGGGGCTGGAATGAAACAGCTTCACCAGGGGCACGGCTTGTTGTGCAGCACAAGCCTTCAGTCCCATTGCAGGAATGGCGACAGGGCCAGTTATCTTCTTCGTATCTTTAGTTTATCATCTTTTTCTTGGTATCATGTGGAGTGAATTGAATTGGTTGAAGACTGGTATCTGTGATTTTGTAGGGGGTCATGATGAGGGCGAGCTAAGTCATCCACTCAATACTTCTGGCTGAGGATGGTGCAGATACTACATCCTTGACTTTTGTACTGGTGTGGGGGGCTGTTCCATTGTTTAGGATGGGGATATTTGTGGAGCCCTCTCCTCCAGGGAGTTGTTTAACTGTCAATCACCATTTATGACTGGTTATGGCCGGACTTCTGGTCTGTTGCTGTTGCAATCACTTTGCCCTGTCTGTAATGTGTTGGCTCTGCTGTTTGTAATGCAACCAGCCAAATCTGGCATTTATAATGGGCTGGCATCAGTTTTTGGTTCAGATGGTTCTGACCCCGGCGTGTTTGCCTACACTCGTCACTGAACCATTGCTCAGCTTGATGGTAATCATAGACTGAGGGATTCTCTGGGACAAAAAGTTACAGATTGTGGTTGAACACAATTCTGCTTCTGCTGCTGCTGTGGTTTACATCACCACATGAATGCCCAGTTTTGAGCTGCAATATGTGCAATGTCATTGTACTGCCTGTCCCCAGTTCAGACCCAGTCTCCATCGCTCCTGTACTCAGTGACCTACTCTGGGTTCTGATATGGTAACACTTCTACTTTATTGTTCTTTTTCTTCTGAGAGTCTCTCCATGATTTCAGGCTACCAATTTTTCACATTCCTCAAGACACATTTAACATCTTCATCTGAATCTTTTCCCTTCCCCCAGTGAAATCTTCTGTTTTTAAAGTGAATGTGCTTCTCCCTGTTTCTCTGCCTGACCATGATTAAGTGCTCTGTAGTGCCAGTGATGCCAGCCTGAAGCAATGAATGAGTGCACCTCGCTGTGCCATTCACTTCCCAGTGTATGGTGCTCCATGTTGGACAGGGCGTTTGTGCAGCTTTGACACACACTGTTGGAATTTATTTGAAAATAGAAATTGCCGAAGAAACTAAGCAGGTCTAGCAGCATCTGTGGAGTCACAGCAAAGTTCATCTGTCGGATCCGGTGACACTTCTTCAAAGCTCTCAGTTTCATCAGCAACTTTTGTCTTTGTTTCAGATTTCCAGCGTCCACAGTTCTTTGTTTTGTTGAAAATTTATTTTGTGCCGATTCATTTCTGGAGAAACTCAGCAGTTCTGGACGCATCTGTGGAGACAGAGAAACAGAGTTAAGGTTTCAAGTCCAGCGTGAGCCTTCTTCAGAACTGAAAAGGATTGGAAAATACCTTGACAGAGGTGGAGGAGGAGTGACAGAAAACAGAGGGCGTGTTGTACAGTGCAAAAGACAAATGGACGTTTAGTTGTGGTGAAAGAAAAACAGATGTAGAATGGGAGTAAATACAGGTGTGAATGGGAGAGATGGGTTCCTTCCATTCAGTGCAAGATAAACAAGACACAAACATGACATGGTCACAGGGAGACCAGGAGGGAGAATGTACGAAAAATGGAGAACATTCCCAATGGTATCAGGCTGTGAAGTTATGGAATTGAATATTAAGGCCTACAAGCTATAAAGCACAAAGCATAAAATGAGGTGTAACTTGAGCTTGGGATGCCCTTCATTGAAGCATTGCAGGAACCCAGGAGCAAAATGTTAGCATGAGAACAAGGTATATTATTGAAATTGGAAGCAATGAGGAGGTTAGGGTTATTCCTACAGACAGAGTGGAAGTGTTTGGCAAAGCAGCCTCTCTTTGGTCTCGCCAGTGTAAAGCAGGCAGCATTGTGAGCAGCAATGACAGTCGACTGGATTGAAAGAGTACAAGTGAAATGCTGCTTCTCCTGGAAGGTGTGTTTTGGGTTGCAGAGAACGGAGGAATGAGTCTGCGATCTTTTCAAATATCCGGCTTTATTTCATCTTCAGTATTGACGACATTGTTGTACATTGGGAACTCTGCAGCAACAGCTTTCATTGTGCTTTTTAGACTTTTTAAAACTCAATTTACTCACAGGCTGTTCCCGACATCCTTAACTACAGGGTCTAGGCAACAATTTGTCATGTGCGCTCCTGTATGCTTTAAACCGATTTCCTTCATTTCAACTGCACTTTCAAGTCTTCTGTTTGTGATATAATTTGTAAATTTAACCCTTGTTATGCTGCAGCTTAATCAAATATCGTTTCAATATACTCCACCACTTCCCAGCTTTTATACTCTGGACCTCTACTCATAAAACTAAGGATCCACTGAGCCTTGTTCAAAATATTTTTCATTGCCCCATCACCTATAATTTCCTGATTTCTGTGTCTCTCTCTCCTTAAACAGCGGGGTGATATTTGCCAGTCTTCTGTGACCCTCTCTGACTCCAGCGATTCCTGAAAGATCACCAGCAAAGCGAAACAAACTTGTCCGCTATCTCCTTAGAACTATGGCGCGCAGTCCATCTGATCTGGTTAATTTATCGACCTTCAGATCTTTCAGCTTCCCCAGCACCTTCTCCTTACTGATGGTCACCTCACTTACCTCTGCCTCTGATTCGCTTTATGTTCTGGCTGGCTGCTGGTGTCTTCCACCGTGAAGACTGATGCAAAGTCCCTAATCAGATACTCTACCATTTCTATGTTTCCCATAAGTACTCCAGCCTCATTTCCAGCAGTCCCGTGTTTGGTCATGCTTCCCCCTCTTCCTTGTTATATATCTAAAGACTTCTTGCAATCTTCTTTTATATTATTAACAAGCTTGCCATCATATTTCATCTTCTCCTCCCTATTGCTTTTATCATTTACCCTAAGTTGGAATTTCAAGTCTTACTAATCCTTTGGATTTCCAATAGCCTTCACCACTTTGAACGCTTTCTCTTTTGCTCTTATGCTGTCTCCGACCTCCTGTATTACCGACAGCTGCCTTGTCCTCCCTGAGTATGCTTCTTCTCCCTTGGGAGGGATTTAAAATGTGCCTTCGAATTATCCCAAGAAAGTCCTGCCATTGCCGCTCCACTGTTTTCCCTGCTCGGCTTCCCTTCCCATCAACTCTGGCAACATCCTTCCTCCTTTATAGTGATGTTCCTCCATTATTATCACATCACATCCACAAATGAGCAATAGATCTAACTGAAAGAGGGAGGTTTGAGAGATTGACTGGGGACTTTTGAAGGGTTTATTAACAAGATATAAATAGAGAGGGAGTCTGAAACAGAGAGAGAATATGGATTAAGAGGTGTAAAAATAGATTCTTGACAGAAGTAAATGTACTTCGCTATTTTGGCAATTTCTGTGTGCTGTGTTCCTCAGTACAATGAAGGTACAACAGAGTAACATGTTCGCATTGTCTGTCTGATGCCAGAACTTTTATCTACCCTAATATGACAGACGCCAGCCGTTGACAGAACCCAGCAGGTCAGTATATTTATTTCCTTGCAGTGTGTTAATTAATTGAAATAAGGTGCGACACACAAAGCAGAAATTTACAACACACAAACTGATAAGAATGAGAGAGGAGAGCATGGAAACCCAGAGAGGGGAAATTCTTGAGAGAATGGGAACAGAACACATCAGCTGAGAATCAAACAATGTTTAAATGTTTTATAAATTTTGTACATCGTCTGCATCATATTTTGTGAACTATGTCTCAGTTGTTAACTCTGTATGTCTTGTGCATACATGAACAGTCTTTTCTATCAGCACACACTGGCAGAGTACGTATCAAATCATTTTTCCTCTATTCCAAACTATTGTGTTTTGTTTACATTGTCACTTGCCATTCCTTCGGACAAGGATATTCTTTTTCCTTCTCTGTATTTTATTTTATTCTGACTATAAGATGATATTGGTGTCTGGGGGATATTGCTTTACTCCTGCCCAGTCTGCATTTCCTATTCTCCTATTCCTTTCTGTTTGCTAACCAATCACATAGATGCTGTCTCTGACTCTTCATTCACAATAAACACGGCAATTGGAAATGTAATGCTTACTTTTCAGCTCAGGCCAAAGGAAACGGGAAAGAAAATGTGTATAAACTGTGAAAAAATGATTGCAAATTTAGAGGCAAATTATTGGATGTATTCTGTTAAGGATAAAACGTTGCCTTGTTCGGGCAATGAGAGGAAAGTTCAGCATTTCCTGTCTTTCTTCAGGGCAGTTGTGTCCAGAGACAGGGCTTACATTGGCAGTTATAGTGGAGGAGGCTTCAGAGCATGGACAACCTTTTGAATGGCTCTTTGGAATGTGGTTACACCGAACGCCTCATGTGGATAACACAATAGAGTCATCGAGCCTGTGAAAAGAAATCATCACCTTTCTCCTTTATGTCTAACAGTGTGAGAGTAATTGGAGATGAGCACAAAGACCAATAGCAGGCAATGTCAGCTTCCCACCCAGAACAGGTATTTATGTTACATTTAAAGTGTTGTAGTGAAAGGGGTTAACTGGAGCTGTTTGTTCAGTAAATCAAATTAATGTCTGTCCCCATGGATACTGACTGTGTCACTGGAGGGTTTCCCGCTTCTATTAATAAGGGGTTTCTTCCAATGTGTTATCCCATAGTATCAGTGGCTGTGTCATCCTCAATACGATTGGGATCAGCAGCTCCAGAGAGGGGGGAGATCAGAGTCTGTGACCAGCAGATTGGGATGTTCCAACAATGGCTCAGAATGTGAGAACAATGGAGTGGAATGTTACGACAACGCACCAGAATCTGAGAGGAATAGATTGGAATATTCCAACAATGGACAGGAGTTTATCCGATGGCCTTGACTGGCTTACTTTCAATTGGATACCATTAACTTTGCGAATAGAAGGTGTCCTGATAATTATTCAAGCAGGTTACTATCCCATTCTCGCTTTTGTTGGTGTTCCCGGTAAGTTTCTCTGTGTCTTTCCATTTATTAATTCCGTAAGTCTTTGTGAACAGCATCTCGATTTCTATTTTCTGTATTTGACAAAGATGGAAACTATTATATTCACTTTCAGTAACAAACTCAATTCTTGTGCCATGGCTTCACTTACAAACATCTGAGGATGAAGAAAAGTGTTCATAACCACCATTGGCCCATTTTGCCCAGAGCTGATCTATACCATAATATTCACTTTATCACCAATAATATCCCCAGTCTTCACTTCTGCCTCAGTGCTGTTTATGAATAAATCATAATCTGCTCCTTTCCAGTTGCAGTTCTCTTCTGGCCATACTTGCAGTTACTAAAATTTTGACTGGAGACTGATTCTTGTCTCTACCTGGACCTATACCAATTGCAAAGTGTGAAGACAGTTTGATTCTAAAATGAGGTTGTCACGGCTTTGTGTCACTGGTTTCAGCATAACCTGTCAATGGTCGTAAAATGACAGTTTCATTGAACTGTTTAGATTCTAGAACTCTCCGAGCAGGAGTGGGTGCCATGTCCATCATCTCCTAAGTGCAGTGCTCCAATGTATTCACTTGGTGACGTAGCATCTCTTTTCACCCCACCCCCACTGACCCATTGCTGGATGGGATACATTACTCTGTCTCCATAGAAGATTATACAGAAAATCTTCCAGAAATTCCACAGGGCAGAGTGAATGTGAAAATGAGGAACTGTGGGAGATTAGAATTAATAAAGAAGAATTGCTCAAAACTAATTGAACTGAAGTTTGATACGTTGCTCTGGTACATCCCAGAGGAGACACGGAGGTGGTAATAGAGCTCGTGAAAGAGTTACAGGGTCAGACAGCTCTTCAGCCCAACCAGTCCATTTCAACCATAATCCCAAACTATCCTAGTCCCACCTGCCTGGGCTTGACCAGGCTTGGAGGGCCAAATTTTCTTTGTTTTTTGAGCTTTGTAAATTCCCTTCTTAGTTGTTCCCCTCTCAGCTTTGAACTTAGCACTTGACTTTTGGCCTCCCCCCCCGACCCCCCCCCCCCCCCCCGCCCCGGGCAGAGAAATGAACTTTGGTTATTCAGAATATTCATGGAATTGAAGTTTTATAAACCTCTGTCATGTCACCCCTCAGCCTCTGACACTCCAGGGGAAAACCTTTCAAACTATTCGGCCTCTCCATACAGTTCAAACCCTCCAGTCGAGGAACATCCTTGTAAATCATTTTTTCTGCACCCTCTCAAAAATAACAACTTCCTTCCTTGAGCCGAGCCAACTGAAATGTGCGCAGTATTCTTAAAGTGCCCTCATCAATGTCCTGTACAGGAGCAACATGCCATCACAACCCCTGTACCCAATGCTCTGACTGATTAGGGCAATCATGACAAATGTGTCCTTCCCTACCCTGTCTCACATACTACTCCACCTTCAAGGAACGAAGTGAATGCACTAAAGGTCTCTTTATTCAGCAACAGTCCCCAGGGCCCCAGCATTGACTGTATAAGACCATAAGATGATAAGACATAGGAGTGGAAGTAAGGCCATTTGGCCCATAAAGTCCACTCTGCCTTTTAAATCATGGCTGATGGGCATTTCAACTCCACTTCCATGCACTCTCCCTGTAGCCCTTGATTCCTTGTGTAATCAAGAACTTGTCGATCTCTGCTTTGAAGGCATCCAACGTCCTGGCCTCCACGGCACTCCGTGGCATTGAATTCCACAAGCCCACCACTCTCTGGCTGAAGAAATGTAGTCTCATTTCAGTTTTAAATTTATCGCCTCTCATTTTAAGGCTGTGCCCACGTGTCAAAGAACAAAGAACAAAGAAAATTACAGCACAGGAACAGGCCCTTCGGCCCTCCAAGCCTACGCCAATCAAGATCCTCTGTTAGCCAGTTTTGAGAAGATTTGTAGCTCAAGTTGAGTTTCTGGATGTGAGCTTGCTCACTGAGCTGGAAGGTTAGTTTTCAGACGTTTTGTCACCATTCTAAGTAACATCATCAGTGAGCCTCCGATGAAGCGCTGGTGTTATGTCCCGCTTTCTGTTTACCTGTTTAGGTTTCCTTGGGTTGATGATGTCATTTCCTGTTCTTTTTTCTCAGAGAATGGTAGATGGGCTCCAAATCAATGTGTTTGTTGATGGAATTCCGGTTGGAATGCCATGCTTCTCGGAATTCTCACACGTGTCTCTGTTTGACTTGTCCTAGGATGGATGTGTTGTCCCAATCAAAGTGGTGTCCTTCCTCATCTGTATGGAAGGATACTAGTGATAGTGGGTCATGTCGTTTTGTGGCAAGTTGATGTTCATATATCCTGGTGGCTAGCTTTCTGCCTGTTTGTCCATTTGATTGCCCATTTGTCCTGTTTGATTGGGATAACACATCCATCCGAGGGCAAGCCAAACAGAGACACGCTCGAGAATTCCTAGAAGCATGGCATTCCAACTGGAACCCCATCAACAAACACATTGATTTGGAGCCAATCTACCATCCTCTGAGAAAAAGAACAGGAAATGACATCACCAACACAGGAAATGACATCACCAACCCAAGGAAACCAAAACAGATAAATAGAAAGCGGGACATAACACCAGTGCTTCATCGGAGGCTCGCTGATGATGTTACCTAGAATGGTGATGAAACGTCTGAAAACTAACCTTCCAGCTGAGCGAGCAAACTCACATCCAGAAGATCCTCTGTCGAACCTGTCATCTATTTTCTAATGGTCTGGGGCCATTTTCCCCCTGCCCATCCATACACCTGTCCAAATATATCTTAAAAGACGCTAACGTGTCTGTGTCTACCACCTCCACTGGCAACGCATTCCAAGCACCCACCACCCTCTGTGTAAAGAACTTTCCACGCATATCTCCCTGAAACATTCCTCCTCTCACTTTGAACTCATGACCCCTCGTAATTGAATCCCCCACTCTGGGAAAAAAACTTTTTGCTATCCACCCTGTCTATACTCCTCATGATTTTGTAGACCTCAATCAGGCCCCCCCTCAATCTCTGTCTTTCTAATGAAAATAATCCTAATCTACTCAGCCTCTCTTCGTAGCTAGCACCTTCCATACCAGGCAACATCCTGGTGAACCTCCTCTGCACCCTCTCCAAAGCATTTATATCCTTTTGGTAATATGGCGAACAGAGCTATACACAGTACTCCAAATGTGGCCGAACCAAAGTCCTATACAACTGCAACATGACCTGCCAACTCTTGTACTCAATACCCTGCCCAATGAAGGAAAGCATGCCATATGCCTTCCTGACAACCCTATTGACCTGTGTTGTCACCTTCAGGGAGCAATGGACCGAAACACCCAGATCTCTCTGTTCATCAATTTTCCCTCGGACTTTTCCATTTACTGTATAGTTCGCCCATGAATTTGATCTTCGAAAATGCATCACCTTGCATTTGCCCGGATTGAACTCCATCTGCCATTTATCTGCCCAACTCTCCAGTCTATCTATATTCTGCTGTAATCTCTGACAGTTCCCTTCACTATCTGCTACTCCACCAATCTTAGTGTCATCTGAAAACTTGCTGATCAGACCACCTACACCATCCTCCAAATCATTTACATATGTCACAAACAACAATGGTCCCAGCACAGATCCCTGTGGAACACCACTGGTCATAGGTCTCCAATTTGAGAAACTCCCTTCCACTACAACTCTCTGTCTCCTGTTGCCTAGCCAGTTTTTTATCCACCTTGCTAGCACACCCTGGACCCCATGTGACTTCACGTTCTCCATCAGCCTGCCATGGGAAATCTTATCAAACGTCTCACTGAAGTCCACGTATATGATATCTACAGCCTTTCCCTCATCAATCAACTTTGTCACGTCCTCAAAGAATACTATTCAGTTGGTAAGACATGGCCTTCACTGCACAAAACCATGTTGCCTATCACTGATATGCCCATTTTCTTCCAAATGGGAATAGATCCTATCCCTCAGTATCTTCTCCAGTAGCTTCCCTAGCACTGAAGTCAGGCTCACCGGTCGATAATTACCTGGATTATCCTTGCTGCCCTTCTTAAACAAGGGTAAAACATTAGCAAGTCTCCAGACCTCTGGGACCTCACCCATGTCGAAGGATGCTGCAAAGATATCTGTTAAGGCCCCGGCTATGCCCTCTCTCACTTCCCTCAGTAACCTGGGATAGATACCATCCAGACCAGGGGACTTGTCCATCTTAATGACTTTTAGGATACCCAACACTTCTTCTTTCCTTATGTCAACTTGACCTAGAGTTAGCAAAAATCTATCCCTAACCTCAACATCTGTCATGTCCCTCTCCTTGGAGAATACCGATGCAAAATACTCGGTAAGAATGTCACCCATTTTCTCTGAATCAGCACATAACTTTCCTTCTTTGTCCTTAAGCTGGCTAATCCTCTCTCTAGTTACCCTCTTGCTCTTTTCATATGAATAAAAGGCTTTGGGATTTTCCTTAACCATGTTTGCCAGCAATATCTCATGACCTTTCTTAGCCCACTTAATCCTTCGTTTCAGATTCGCTATGCATTCCCGATATTCTTGCAAAGCGTCGCCAGTCTTCAGTTGCCTAGACCTCATGTATGCTTCCTTTTTTACTCTTGGCTAGTAAAACAATTTCAACTGTCATCCATGGTTCCTTCATCTTGCCATTTCTATTCCTCATTTTCACAGGAACATGTCTCTCCTGCATGCTAATCAATCTCTCCTTAAAAGCCTCCCACACACCAAATGTGGATTTACCTTCAAACAGTTTCTCCCAATCTACATTCCTCACATCCTCCGGAAACTTGGTATAGTCAGCCTTCTCCCAGTTTAGTACTCTTCATTTAGGACCACTCCCATCCTTGTCCATGAGTATTGTAAAACTTACGGAATTGTGGTCGCTATTTCCAAAGTAGTCCCCTACTGTAATATCAACCACCTAGCCAGGTTCATTCCCCAGCACCAGGTCCAGTATGGCACCTTCCCGAGTTGGACTACATACATACTGCTCTAGAAAACCCCCCTGGACACTCCTTACAAATTCTGCTCCATCTTGACCCCTAACACTGAGTGAATCCCAGTCAATGTTGGGAAAATTAAAATCTCCCATCACCACCAGCCTGTTTCTCCTCCAACTTTCCATTATCTGTTTACATATTTGTACCTCTATCTCACGCTCGCTGTTGGGAGGCCTGTAGTACAGCCCCAACATTGTTACTGCATCCTTCCTATTTCTGAGTTCTCCCCATATTGCTTCATTGCTTGAGTCCTCCATGGGGCCCTCCTTCAGTACGGCTGTGTTATCGTCTTTGACATGACAAGTACTGCAACTCGTCCACCCCTTTTACCTCCCTCTCTAACCCCACTGAAGCATCGATATCCTGGGACAACTAGTTGCCAATCATACTCTTCCCTCAACCAAGCCTCAGTAATAGCAATAACATCATACTCCCAGGTACTGATCCAAGCCCAAAGCTCATCTGCCTTATCAACTACACCTTTCGCATTAAAACAAATGCACCTCAGACCACCTGTCACTTTGTGTTCATCATCTGCTCCCCGACTACTGTTCCCTTTAGTCACACTGACTCCATTAACTAGTTCCTTACAGGCTTTCGTTCCTACCTCTTTTCTGTCCAATATTTGGTTCCCATCCCCCTGCCACATTAGTTTAAACCCTCCCCCACAGCATTAGCAAAAGTATCCCCAAAGACATTGGTTCCAGTCTGGCTCAGCTGTAGACCATCCAATTTGTAATAGTTCAACGTTTTCCGGAACCGGTTCCAAAGTCCCAAAGATCTGAACCCCTCCCTCCTACACCATCTCTCAAGCCACGCATCCATCCTAGCTGTTCTTTCGTTTCTGCACTGACTAGCACGTGGCACGGGTAGCAATCCTGAGATTACTACCTTTGAGGTCCTACTTTTTAACTTGGCTCTTAACTCCCTAAATTCTGCTTGGATGACCTCATCCCATTTTCTGCCTATATCGTTGGTGCCTATATGCAACACGACAACTGGCTGTTCACCCTCCCCCTTCAGAATGTTCTGCAGCCGACCGGAGACATCCCTGACCCGTGCACCTGGGAGGCAACATACCATTCGGGAGTCCCGTTTTCCACCGGAGAACCGCCTATCTATTTCCATTACAATTGAATCCCCAATGACTATCGCCCTTCCACTCTTTTTCCTGCCCAAGGACATGAAGACGGCCCCCGCTCGAGGTAAGCTTTTTAAAGTGGGAATAAAAAACATTACATTCCCGACAGCCTCCTGGCGCTCTCTCTGTCTGGCCCTCGCTCTCCTCCCGCCTAACAGAAACAACTTAGTCTCCCCTAGTCTCCTGCCTAACAGAAACAACTTCCTAGCGTGCACCCCTTCTAAGCCATCCATTATTTTGTAAGTTTCTATTGGGTCTCCCCTCAACCTTCTAAACTCTGATGAGTACAATCCCAGGATCCTTAGCTGTTCATCATACGTTAAACGTACCATTCCAGGGATCATCCGTGTGAATCTCCGCTGGAGATGCTCCAGAGCTAGTATGTCATTCCTGAGTTGTGGGGCCCAAAGTCCTGCCCTGCTTTACTCTACCAAACGCAAAACCTCTCATTTATCTAAATTAAACTCCATCAGCCACACCTTGGCCCATTGGCCCATCTGATCAATGTTCCATTGCACACTGAGATAAACTTCACCACTGTCCACGGCACCACTTTTTAATGTCACCTGTAAACTTACTAACCATGTCTCTGATATTCACATCCAAATCCTTTATATTAATGATGGAAAGCAGTGAACTCAGCACTGATACTTGCGGTACACCGCAGGTCAATGGTCTCCAGTCTGTAAAACAATCCTCCACCTTCAAGCCAATTTTGAATTCAATTGACTAGCTCCCCCTGGATCCCATGTGATTACCCATTGCTAATCTGTCTACCGTTTGGAACGTTATGGAGCACCTTCCTGATGCCGATTTGGAAAATGTCTGCCACACTGCCTTCATCAACCTTCTTTATCACCTCTTCAAAATAATCAAGTTAGGGAGATGTGATTTACACTGCACAAAGCAATGTTTACTATCCCTATTCACTTCTACCCTTTCCAAATGCATGTCATTCCTATCCCTCAGAATCGCCTCCAACAACTTACCCAGCTCTCATGTCAAGCTCAATGGTCTCTGGCGTACTGGCTTGCCGGCACAGTGTTTCCTTTTCCAGTCCCACCTCTCCCCTGATCACTACAAATTTTAAACGTAGCCAGGTTGGAGATGTGGCTGATAATATAGGTCTCAGACTGGGTCAGGGTCAGTGTAAGGAAAGAGTCAGACAGTTTTCTTTAATCTGCTAAAATGACATATTTATGACCAAACCAATTTTACTCAAACTATGATGCAAAGAAGAAAGACACACATACACACACACACACACACACATGCACACACACACACACGCACACACGCACACACACACACACACACACACACACACACGTATATTTGATGACAAACTGAAATATTAATTTAAAAGAACTTTGTCCACGTAACAGTTGAACTCATGATAAAAGGAAAAATGTGAGAGATTGTCCCAAATTATTCTGCTTCCAAATTTATTCTGCTCGCACAAATTGTTGGCAATGGGATTATTTCCTCGAACTGTTAGATTTGGCTGAATTCCCTTTGCTACAGGCAGTGGGAGATTCCAATTAATCCTCATCATGAATCCTCCATGAGTGGTAATGATGATCGGTGCATTTTGAGCTCTCATACATTGATGCGATGAGGAACAAGGAAATAGAGAGGAAGCGATAGGCTGTTGCTTTTCAGGTAGGTTGCGTTTCTTTTCTCCTCTCTGAGTTGAATCGCGCAATCATGCTATGCAACCCCCAACATGAACATGTGAGGTCCTCTTGAACATTGTCGGAGCTATTAGTTTCCATCACATTCCCTGCTCCATGTTGGTGCATCATTGCTGCTGTCATACACAGCGTCATTTCCTGAGCAACAAAAGGGCCGACTTGATTTAAAGACATGTTTATATGTGCCTGTATAATTTAAAAATAACAAGTCTAGATGTCTTCACAACATCTATATTAAAATGAATGTGTCTTATTCCGAACGAAATACAGAAATTAGTGGAAAAGGTCAGCAGCCTGGCAGCATCTATGAAGAGAAATTAGAATTAATGCTTCAGGTCAAGTGTACCTTCTTTAGAATCTGTTTTATTTTTTAAATTATTTCCCCAGTTGTATTCTCCCAATCAAGACAAATTATCCGTCAGGTATTCACCATTTACACTCTCCTCAAGTTCCTATATAGTCAAGAATATTTCTGGTTCTCAGAATTAAACTATTAATTCTCCATAATATAATGCCTTCATCACAGGACAGTGTGTAGAGAACCATCGTTGAAAAGTTTCAAAGGCCATTGTGATTTTTTTTTTAGTTTCAGGCATCATGACTGCAGACAGAGCATGAGATGGATTCTCAGCAATGCTCTGTACAGAAGCAGAGAAACATGCCTCACATCATACCCAGCACCCTTTTCAAGAAACAGCACTATTCCATTTACTTTGCAAATCGCTTGCGACATCTTCAAACTAACTTTATATGATTTCTGTCCCAGGACACACAAATCACTCAGTAGCACCAATCTCTGTTGTTACTTCTCCAGTCGTATAATTTACTGCTGTTTTATCCTTTCCCCAAAACACAAATGTCCCACAACCCACACTCTACTGTTTTATTTGCATTGCTGGAAGTTTGCTCCCAAACACCCCCTGTCTACACACCAGTGTAGATCACCTCCCTCCACTTGTCATCTTATTGGGTGACTATAATGCTGTACTAGCACATTGAGCTCCAATCCTATCAGCCCTTCATCAACATCATTAATCTGGATTGTAAACTGTTGATGAACTCACAACATTTCTTGAGGAATTCCATTAATCGCTGCTTTCCAACCTGAAACTAAATAATTATCTATATTCTGCATTTCTTGTTAGTGAACCAGGACTCGCTGTGTAGCAGCTGGGAAAGGTTGCAGGGCCTCTCCTGTGGTGTGTAGCTGGTTGTCGAGAAGTATCTGAGCTCAGCATTACACCATTAGGGCCATTTGTTGTCAGATCATCAGGCCGAGGTTGTACTGTCAATGATTTTGATCCTTGAGTGTTTAAAAAACAAGCACAGGATATAGACTGACATTTGAGTAGAATGCTGTAAGGTCAGAAATGCTGTCTTTTAGATGCAGCAATACATCTAGTCTGCCCTCTCAATCAGGTGTTCAATTTTCTCCAGAAATATATCGAGGAGAAGGGGAGGTTTCCTATCAGTCTGGTTAACATCTGTCCCTTTAAGAACATCACAAATATAGTTAAGCTTCTGGTTAATTTCATTTTTGGCTGTGGGTGCTGTGTGAAAACGTTGCCACAATTGGTACACAATAAAATAAAAAGTCTTTGATGAGTGACCTTACAGACGTTTGCAAAGTCATAAGGGACACAGGAGTGTAAACAGCCAAGGTCATTTCCCTGGGGTGGGGGAGTCCAAAACGAGAGAGCACAGCTTTAAGGAGAGAGGGGAAAGGTTTAAAAGGGACTTAAGGGGCAACATTTTCATGCAGAGGGTGATGTGTTTATGGAATGAGCTGCCAGAGGAAGTGGTGGAGGCTGGTACAATTACAACATTTAAATGGCATCAGGATGGGTATATGTTTCTGAATGGTTTAGAGAGGAATGGACCAAATGCTGGCAAATGGGCCCAGATTTATTTCGGATATCTGGATGGCGTGGATGAGTTGGAGCGAAAGCTCTGTTTCCATGCTGTATATCTCTGTGTCTCTATGATAGCAACCATGACTGTTTGAATGGGGACATCCTTTTCCTCTGTAACAGCTTTGAAGGGAGGAGTGAGACAACAACAAACAGGATACGAGCTGCAGTTGGCCAATTGGACCCTCGAGCCTGCTGCTTAATTTAGAAAGATCATGGCTGATCTGTTTGTGGCTGAACACACTTTTCCTGTTTATTCCCAATAATGGACTCTCTTGTCCGTTAAAAGTCAGTTGAGCTCCGCCTTGAATATCTTCACTAACCCAGTGTTCACTGTTCCCTGGGGATGAGAACACCACAGACAGCACAATGTTAAAGAGAAAGATATATTCGTACCTCAGTCTTAATTGGGAGGCTCCTTAAAGTGCGTCAGCCACACAGCAAATTACCTCCTCTAAATATTCCCAATACCTTCAGACCAGACAGTTTAAGAAATTGGAGCAGAATTTGCCATCTGGCCCATTGAGTCTGCTCTGCTGTTCAATTATGCTTGACATATTTCTCAAAACAATTCCCTTGCCTTCTCACCATAACCCTTGAACTGCTTATTCATCAGAATGTATCTATCTCCACGGCTGTGTGCATGTGTGCAAGTGCATGCGCGTGTGCGTGTGCGTGTCCATGTGTGTGTGTGTGTGTGTGTGTGTGTGTGTGTGTGTGTGTGTGTGTGTGTGTGTGTGTGTGTGTTCCTGCTTTATGACAGGAGACAGGGTGGTCATGGAGGATTGTCCTTCAGACGGGAAGCCTGTGGTTAGCGGTGATCCACAGGGGTCAGTGCTAGATTTACTTTTGGTTGTCATTTAAATGAATGATTCAGATGAAAATTATAGAAGGCAAGGTTAGCAAGTTTACGGATGACACTGAGATTATATGAACCATGGACAGACAAGGTTATCCAAGATTACAAAGAGATCCCGAGCAAATGAATGAATCATAAAGATGTACAGTATGGGAACAAATCCCTTGGTCCACATGTCCATGCTGCCCAGGTAGCCGAAATTAATCTCATCCCATTTGCCAGCGTTTGGCCTACATTCCTCTGGACCCTTCCAATACATATACCCATCCTTTGAAATGGTGTTTTCACAAGCCTCCAGCACTTTATCTGGAAGTTCATTCGTATGGTTTTTTAAATCTTTCCCGTTGTTCCATAAACCTGTGCCTTCTAATGTTTGACTCCCCATACTCTAGAAAAAGACCCTGACTATTCACCCTATCTATGCCCTTCATGTTTTTATAAACATATATCAGATGCACATTTTACTCCAATCAACACGAATGGCTGTGCTTTCTGTTATCCCGGGCCTGAATTCTGAAATTCAACACTGGTCCTTCTCAATCAAGCCACAATTCTGGAAAAAATTTCACCAACTTGTTTAGACATTTTATGAAACACTGCTGGGGGATTTGAATTGAGGCCTCTGGTCCAAAGGTGAAGGCCACCACACTGCAATGGCCCCTAAATCTACAATATGACTGTCCCGTATATTTGCTCATCAACCTGTTCTGACAGGCTGTGACACACCTCTGTGGCTGGCAGGAGTTGTATCCAGAACTTCTGGTCCAGAGCCAGTGACATTATCATAGATTCAGAGATTGGAATTGAATCAGACCTCTGGCACAGGCATTGGTGCTACCCATTACACAAGACCAAAGTCATGCCCAGATTTTGAGTCACATTTTACGTGCCAAATTTCAGCTGAATTTGAATTTATCAAATTCTGGTTAAATTTACTGAATTACACAGGGAAGATTTTTCAGTGTTGAACAAATGCAAGGTACTTGCCTCAACGAGAGGATGTTGAGGGAATGTGCTGCGTCATTTAGATAAACTATTAGCATCTTTAATTGCTTGGCTATGATTTCCAGCTTAAATGGTTATTATCTGAAATCCTCCCTCTACTGACCCCTTCTCCCACCGCCAGCACACCCCCTCCTTCTGGACACCATTCCCAGGCCTCCTACCCTCCCTCGAATTCTTCATCTCCAACTGCCATTGAGACATCAATTGCCTCAACCTCTCCACCCCTCTCACCCATTCCAACCTCAGCCCTGCAGAACATACAGCCCTCCGCTCCCTTGTCTCCAACCCTCACCTCACTATAAAACCCACGGACAAGGGAAGCACATTTGTAGAATGGCACACAGACCTCGACATTGCTGAGACCAGATGCCAGCTCTCTGACACCTCCATCTACTGACTCCTTGATCATGACCCCACCCCTGACCACCAATACATCATCTCCCAGACCATCCTCAACCTCATCACCTCAGGTGACCTCCCACTCACAGCCTCCAACCTCATTGTTCCCTAATCCTGCACCGCCCGCTTCTATCTCCTTCCCAAAATCCACAAACCTGTCGGCCCTGGTCAACCCATTGTCTCTGCCTGCTCCTGCCCCACCGAAATTATCTCCAACTATCAGGACTCCATTTTCCCCGCCTTGGTCCAGCTAATCCCCACCAATGTCCATGATACCACCCACGCCCTCCAACTCCTCCAGAACTTCCAATTTCCTGGTCCCCAACACCTCATCGTCACCATGGACCTCCAATCCCTGTATACTTGTAATCCCCAAACAGATGACCTAACGGACCTCTGCTTCTTCCTGTCCCCCAGGCCCGACCAGTCCCCCTTCACTGACACCCTTGTCCGCTTAGCTGAACTCGTCTTCACCATTAATAACTTCTCCTTCAAGTCCTTCCACTTCCTACAGACAAAAGGGTTGGCCGTAGGACCGGCATGGGCCCAAGTTATGCCTGCCTCTTTGTATGTTACATAGAACAATCCCTTTTCCAAAGCTACGCTGGCCTTAAACCCCACCTCTTCCTCCGTTATATTGATAACTGTATCGGTCCCACCTCATGCTCCCACCAGGAGCTCAAACAGTTCATCCACTTCACCAACATCTTCCATCCCAACTTTGAGTTTCCCTGGACCATGTGTGATACATCTCTCTCCTTCCTGGGCCTCTGTGTTTCCATCTCTGGAAACCACCTGGAAAACAATATCCATTTCAAGCCTACCAACTCCCACAGCTACCTTGAATACACGTCTTCCCACCCACCTTCCTGCAAAAATATTATTCTCTATTCCCAATTCCTTCGCCTCCTCTGCATCTGTTCCTGAGATGAGGATTTCCACTTGCAGTCATCCCAGATGTCTTCATTTTTCAAGGGTTGCAACTCCCCCTCCACAGTGGTTGAAAATACCCTCGAACGCATCTCTCATGTTTTCTGCAACTCATCCCTCACACCCCCTCCCCTCGATAAAACCAAAAGAGAATCCTCTCATCCTGAGGCACCCCATGCGCCCCGACCACCCCCACCAACCTCCGGATCCAACACATCATCTTACAGCACCTGTGCCGTCTGCAATCTGATCCCACCACCAAAGACATTTCCCCCTCGCCACTCTTCCCTGCTTTCTGGAGGGACCACTTTCTCCATGAATCTCTTGTCCGCTCTACACTCCCCTCCAGCTCCACGTCACCCGGATCTTTTCCCTGCAACTGCGAGAAGTGCAGAACCTGCCCCTACCCCACCACCCCATACCCTCCAACCCAGGCCGCAGGAAAACCTTCCACATCAAACAGATGTTCACCTGCACATCTGCTGATGTATATTGTATCCCCTGTTCCTGATGTGGCCTCCTCTTCATTGGGGAAAACAAGCAGAGCCTTTGAGACCGCTTTGTGGAACATCTACGCTCCACACCCTGGATATCATGTCCATCCTGGGCCTCATCCAATGTCATAATGATACCACCCAAAGGCTGCAGGAACAGGATCTCATATTTTGCTTTTGAACCCTGCAGCCTCATGGTATCAATGTGGACTTCACAAGCTTCAAAATCTCCCGACCCCCAAATGCATCCCAAAACCAGCCCAGCTCATCCCTGACTCAGTGACCTGTCCATCCTTTCTCCCACTGATCCACTCCTCCCACCTCAACCCCCGCCCCTACCTCCTACCAACCAGTCTCATCCCTGTCTCCTTGACCTGTCCGGCTTCCCTTGACTGACCAACCTCCACCCTAACTCCCCGCCTACGCTCACCTTTACTGGCTCCATCCCAGCTTCCTTGACCTGTCTGTCTCCTCTCCACCTATCTGTTCGTTTATCCATCTTCCATCCGCCTCTCCCTCTCCCTCTCTATTTATTCCAGAATCCCCTTCTCCTCCCCCATTTCTGAAGAAGTGTCCAGACCCGAAATGTCAGCTTTCCTGCTCCTCTGATGCTGCTTGGCCTGCTGTGTTCCTCCAGCTCGATACTTTGTTATCTCAGATTCTCCAGCAGCAGCAGTTCCTACTATATCTGGAGACTGCAATGTTCGGGAAAGAAATTCTGCAGACATGTTCTGCACTATGAAGAATCTCGATTAGACATTACTGAACACCAGACATGACAAAAGAGTGTAATTTCCAACCCCAAAAGATCATATTGCAGATCACTATTTCCCACCTCTAAGGTGTGAATGCTCTCATCTTAAAAGCATTAAACGTTACACAGCAACAAATTGTATTCTAGGATCAAAAACAAAGTTGCTGGAAAAGCTCAGCAGATCTGGCGGCATCTTTGAAGGAAAAAAAGACAGTCAATGTTTGGGGTTCAGTGACCCTTCCTCAGAATTGTTGGTGGCTGAGAAAATGTCAGTTTATATGCTGAAAATAGGGAGGTGGGTGGGGTAGAGAGTAACCGAGATGCTAGGGCCCAAAGAGAGAGAAAGAAGTTGGACAGACAAAGGAGTTAATAACGATCAGGCTGGGAGGGTGAGTAGTTGCTAATAGGGACTGTTAGTGACTAACAACAGGGAGTGTGTAATGGCAGGCTGTGTGGTAACAAGGCCTGGTGTGTGCAGTGGGGTGTGGGACATGGGAGAGTTTAGCCCCTAAAATTATTGAACTCAATACTGAGTCCGGAGTGCTGCAGGGTCCCCAAGTGGAAAATGAGGTGTAGTTCCTCCAGCTTGCTTTGGGCACCACTGTAACACTGCAGCGAGACAGAGATGTTGGCCAGGGAGCAGGGTGGTGCATTAAAGTGGCAGGCAACAGGCAGTTCAGAGACTTTTTTTTACAAGTCGCGCATAGATGTTCTACCTCGCATTCACCAAGTCTTCACTTCATTTCCCAATGTAGAGGAGACCACATTGTGAGCAGCGAATGCAGTCGACTAGATTCTGGGAAGTGCGGGTGAAGTGTTGCTTCACCTGGAAGGTATGTTTGGGCCCTTGGATACTGGGGAGGGAGGGGGTAAATGGGCAGGTGTAGCACCTTCACCGGTTACAGGGGAAGGGCCGTAGGGCTGTGGGGAATTGTTGGGGGTGAAGGAAGTGTGTAACAGGGTGTCCCGGAGAGAACAGTCCCTGCGGAAGGCAGGCCTGTAATGCTGCTTGGCCTGCTGTGTTCATCCAGCTTCACACTTTGTTATCAAGGGAGAGGTGGTCTGGTGGTGGCATCTCACTGAAAGTGGCAGAAGTGGCGTCTGATGATCTTCTGGATGTGGATGCTGTTGGGATGGTTGGTGAGGCTAAGGGGAACCCTATCACTGTTGCGGGAGGAAGGAGAAGGAGTGAGGGGAGAAGTGTGCGAGATGGATCAGACCTGGTTGAGGGCCCTGTCAACAAAGGAGCTGGGGAATCCTCAGTTGAGGAGGAAGGTGGACTTGTCGGAGGCTCTCTTGTTGAAGTTAGCCTCATCTGAACATATGTGCTGGAAACGGAGGAACTGAGAGAATGAGATGGAGGGAGTCTTTGCGAAAATAAAGACCGGAGTTTGTAGGCCTTCTGGAGCTGGGAGGGTCTTTCAAAACATGTCAGGGTTGTGTGGGGGTGCAGTGGGAATATCACTCACTGGGCTGTGGTGTGGCAGATTGTGTTTAATTTGCATAAATGCAAGACATTTACAGGATTTTACAGGAAGGAGGGTGTGAGGACATATAGCCCAGGTAGCTGTGGGAGACAGTGGATTTGTAATGAATATTAGTGGCCAGTCTATCCCAGAAATGGAAACAGAAATGTTGAAGAAGGGAAGGTCAGAGATAGACCAGGTGAAAGTTTGGGCAGGGTGGAAGTTGGAAGCAAAATATGTGAAGCTTTCCAATTCCAGACGAGAGAGAGAAGCAGTACTGATAATATCTCAGATTCTCCAGTATCTGCAGTTCCTACTATCTCCGATGATATTATTGATACAGTGGAGAAAGAGCTGTGGGTGGAGGAGGGTAGCAGAATAGGACTGGGAAAAGGAATGTTCCACGTATCCAATGAAGAGACAGGCATAACTAGGGCCCATCTGGGTGCCCATTGGCAAACTCTCTACCCTGAAGAAAATGAATCTCCCCATCACAGGCTGGTCTGCAATCCACACTCCCACCACCACCACCCCACGCCTCCTGCTGCCCGCACAAGGCAAACCAAGCTCAGGGTCTTTGCGAAAATAAAGGCAGGAGTTTGTAGGCCTTCTGGAGATGGGAGGGTCTTTCAAAACATGTCAGGGTTGTGTCGGGGGGTGGGAATATCTCTCACTGGGCTGTGGTGTGGCAGATTGTGTTTAATTTGCATAAATGCAAGACATTGCTTTTGGTAAAACAAACAAGGGCAGGACTTATACAATTTAAATTAGGGCCTTTGGTAGTGTTGCAGAACAGAGACTCGGCCATCAGGTATAACTCTTCGAAGTCTGTGTCACATATAGACAGGCTGGTTAAGAAGGCATTTAGTTCGTTACCTTCTTTGCTCAGACCTTTGAGTTTGGGAGTTGGGATGTCATTTTCACATTGTACAGGATGTAGGTGAGGCATCTTCTGATGTACTGTGTCCAGTTCTGGTCGCACTGTTATAGGAAGGATAATATTAATCTGGAGAGGGAACAGCAGAGATTTACCAGGATGTCGGTGGGAATGGATGGTTTGAGATATAAGGATTAGATTAGATTCCGTACGGTGTGGAAACAGGCCCTTTGGCACAACCAGTCCACACCACCCCTTGAAGCATCACACCCAGACCCATCCCCCTATAACCCACACACTCCTGAACACTACGGGCATTTTAGCATGGCCAATCCAACTAGCCTGCACATCTTTGGACTGTGGGAGGAAACCGAAGCACCCGGAGGAAACTCACGCAGACATGGGGAGAACGTGCAAACTCTGCACAGAAGTTGCCCGAGGCTGGAATTGAACCCAGGTCCCTGGTGCTGTGAGGCTGCAGTGCTAACCACTGAGCCACTGTGCTGCCTGTGCCAGGACAAGGGGTGCCATGGGTGTCACTGCCAGAGAGAGATGGTCTGGAATCGGTTTAAATATGAACAAATGGGATGGTTTGGATATATAGATAGAGAGGGGCAGATAGAGAGACAGTGTCATGGAAGGATGTGTTCGCAAGTTTCAGAATGCTGACATGTAGACATACTCCCTTACACCGAAAACACTGCATGGGCCCAACACTGTCGCCTGATTCAATCCGGATACATCACCACTTCAGAGTGTTTTCAGAGGCTGGATAGGCTGGGACTTTACTGACTTGTGCACAGGAGGATGAGGGGTGACCTGATTGAGGCTTTTAAATCATGAGGTGCACAAATAAGTTGAATGTTGGTTACCTTTTCTTGGGGATGGAGGATTTCAAGACTGTGGGGATGTTTCAAATTTTGAGGATCAAACATTTTAAAAGAGACATGGGGGCAATTATTTTACAGAGAGTCGTTCACGTACGGGATAAAATTCCACAGGAAATGGTGGAAGTGAGTGCAGTTACAGCGTTTAAAAGACATTTAGATAAGTACATGAGGAAGAAATCAGTTTGGATGGTGTCGTGCGCTGCTGCCCTCCCAGTCCCTCTCTGAACAAATCCCTGATGGTGCCCATCCCCTGCTGCTGCCTGTGCAGTGGCGTGTGAGGCCAGCAGAGGGAGGCATTGCATCACATCAAACAGCACAGAGACTGTCAGAGATAATAAAATGTGAGGCTGGATGAACACAGCAGGACAAGCAGCATCTCAGGAGCACAAAAGCTGACGTTTCGGGCCTAGACCCTTCATCAGAGAGGGGGATGGGGTGAGGGTTCTGGAATAAATAGGGAGAGAGGGGTAGGCGGACCGAAGATGGAGAGAAAAGAAGATAGGTGGAGAGGAGAGTTTTGGTGGGGAGGCATGGAGGGATTAGGTCAGTCCAGGGAAGATGGACAGGTCAAGGGGGTGGGATGAGGTTAGTAGGTAGGAAATGGAGGTGCGGCTTGGGGTGGGAGGAAGGGATGGGTGAGAGGAAGAACAGGTTAGGGAGGCAGAGACAGGTTGGACTGGTTTTGGGATGCAGTGGGTGGAGGGGAAGAGCTGGGCTGGTTGTGTGGTGCAGTGGCGGGAGGGGACGAACTGGGCTGGTTTTTGGATGCGGTGGGGAAAGGGGAGATTTTGAAGCTGGTGAAGTCCACATTGATACCATTGAGCTGCAGGGTTCCCAAGCAGAATATGAGTTGCTGTTCCTGCAACCTTCGGGTGGCATCATTGTGGCACTGCAGGAGACCCATGATGGACATGTCATCTAAAGATTGGGAGGGGGAGTGGAAACGGTTCATGACTGGGAGGTGCAGTTGTTTATTGTGAACTGAGCGGACGTGTTCTGCAAAGCGGTCCCCATGCCCCCGCTTCGTTTCCCCAATGTAGAGGAAGCCGCACCGGGTACAGTGGATGCAGTATACCCCATTGGCAGATGTGCAGGTGAAGCTCTGCTTAATATGGAAAGTCATCTTGGGGACTGGGATATGGGTGAGGGAGGAGTTGTGGGGGCAAGCGTAGCATTTCCTGCAGTTGCAGGGGAAGGTGCTGGGTGTGTTGGGGTTGGAGGGGAGTGCGGAGCGAACAAGGGAGTCACAGAGAGAGTGGTCTCTCCAGAAAGCAGACAAGGGTCGGGATGGAAAAATGTCTTGGGTGGTGGGGTCGGATTGCAGATGGCGGAAGTGTCGGAGGATGATGCGTTGTATCCGGAGGTTGGCGGGGTGGTGTGTGAGAACGAGGGGGATCCTTGTTGGGCAGTTGTGGCGGGGGCGGGGTGTGAGGGATGTGTCCCGGGAAATGCAGGAGATGCGGTCAAGGGCGTTCTCAACCACTGTGGAGGGAAAGTTGCAGTCCTTGAAGAACTTGGACATCTGGGATGTGCGGGAGTGGAAAGCCTAATCGTGGGAGCAGATGCGGCGGTGGCGAAGGAATTGGGAATGGGGGATGGAATTTTTGCAGGAGGGTGAGTCGGAAGAGATGTATTCTAGGTAGCTGTGGGAGTCGGTGGGCTTGAAATGGACATCAGTTACAAGCTGAGATGGAGACTGAGAGGCCCAGGAAGGTGAGGGATGTGATGGAGATGGCCCAGGTGAACTAAAGGTTGGGGTGGAAGGTGTAGGTGAAATGGATGAACTGTTCGAGCTCCTCTGGGGAGCAAGAGGTGGCGCCGATACAGTCATCAATGTAACGCCGGAGGAAGAGGTGGGGTTTGGGGCCTGTGTAGGTGCGGAAGAGGGGCTGTTCCACGTAACCTACAAAGAGGCAGGCATAGCTGGGGCCCATGCGGGTGCCCATGGCCACCCACTTTGTCTGTCGGAAGTGGGAGGAATGGAAAGAGAAGTTGTTGAGGGTGAGGACGAGTTCAGCGAGGCCGATGAGGGTGTCGGTGGAGGGGAACTGGTCGGGCCTGCAGGACAGGAAGAAGCGGAGGGCCTTGAGTCCATCTGCATGCAGAATACAGGTGTAGACGGAGTGGACATCCATGGTGAAAATGAAGTGTTTGGTGCCAGGGAATTGGAAGTTCTGAAGGAGGTAGAGGGCATGGGTAGTGTCACGGACGCAGGTAGGGAGTTCCTGGACCAAAGGGGAGAAAATGGATTCCAGATAGGTGGCGATGAGTTTGGTGGGGCAGGAACAGGCTGAGACAATGTGTCGACCAGGGCAGGCAAGTTTGTGGATTGTTTGGACATAGAGCAGTTTTTCCACCGCCTTCGCCTCCACGCTTACTTCTTCAACCGGGAACCTAACCCTCCCTCCACTGATCCCTTCACCCGCTTCCAACACAAGTCCTCCTCCTGAACACCACCCCTAGGCCTCCTACACTCCCTTGACCTCTTCGTCTCCAACTGCCATCGAGACATTAACCGCCTCAACCTCTCCACCCCTCTCACACACTCCAACCTCTCCCCTACAGAACGGGCAGCCCTCCGCTCCCTCTGCTCCAACCCCAACCTCGCCATCAAACCCGCAGACAAGGGTGGCGCAGTGGTAGTATGGCGCACTGACCTCTACGTCGCCAAGGCCGAACGCCAACTCTCCAACACCTCCTAAAACCGCCCCCTTCATCATGACCCCACCAACGAGCAACAAACCATCATCTCCAACACCATTCATGACCTCATCACCTCAGGGGACCTCCCACCCACAGCCTCCAACCTTATTATTCCCCAACCCCGCATGGGCCATTTCTATCTCCTTCCCAAAGTCCACAAACCTGCTTGTAACTGATGTCCATTTCAAGCCCATCGACTCCCACAGCTACCTAGAATACACCTCCTCCCACCCACCCTCCTGCAAAAATTCCATCCCCTTTTCCCAATTCCTCCACCTCCGCTGCATCTGCTCCCACGATGAGGCATTCCACTCCCACACATCCCAAATGTCCCAGTTCTTCAAGGACCACAACTTTCCCCCCACAGTGTTCGAGAACGCCCTTGACCGTGTCTCCTGCACTTCCCACAACACATCCCTCACAACCTGTCCCCGCCACAACCGCCCAACGAGGATCCCCCTCGTTCTCACACACCACCCCACCAACCGCCGGATACAACGCATCATCCTCCGACACTTCCGCCATCTACAATCCGACCCCACCAGCCAAGGCATTTTTCCATCCCCACCCTTGTCTGCTTTCCGGAGAGACCACTCTCTCCGTGACTCCCTTGTTCGCTCCACACTGCCCTCCAACCCCACCACACCCAGCACCTTCCCCTGCAACAGCAGGAAATGCTACACTTTGCCCCCAGACCTCCTCCCTCACCCCTATCCCAGGCCCCAAGATGACGTTCGATATAACCTCCCCACCGATAGTCTCCTCTCCACCTATCTTCTTTTCTCTACATCTTCGGTCCGCCTCCCCCTCTCTCCCTATTTATTCCAGAACCCTCTCCCCATCCCCGTCTCTGATGAAGGGTCTAGGCCCGAAACGTCAGCTTTTGTGCTCCTGAGATGCTGCTTGGCCTGCTGTGTTCATGCAGCTTCATACTTTATTATCTTGGATTCTCCAGCATCTGCAGTTCCCATTATCTCAGAGACTGTCAGACCTGCCCCACACAGAGACACACAGATACATACACAAATACACCGATACTTACACAAATAAGGGGAACCTATCAGAATTTCCCTGGTTCTGTGTTTTGCTAATAACTGCATTCATTCCATTTGGTGTGTGTTGGGATTACTGTTATTCCGTGGACAGCATTTCATTATTTGAGTCACTCCATGAGAGTACATCAGTTATTGCTCTCTCCAGTGAGTGTGACAGTGTTTCAGTTGTTCCATGGGGACTGTGACTCTGTGAGATTTTCAGTGCTTGATTATTGAAGATGTAAGGACAATTTGGGAGACTAGTAAATATTATAGGTTCGTTTCAGTATCTGAGCTGTCTGAAGGAGGAGGTGTAGGAGGGAGACTCCGTGCTCCCTTCCTGGGAGCTGGTGGAGACGATGTGCAGTGAGCTCACCCTCCTGCCCACCGAGACCATGGGAATTCCATTCGTACCGGCTCGATACAAAAGAGAGATGGCATCAGGGGCACGGTTTCTAAGCTGTGCCAGGTGGAAATGGAACTGACAGTGGGGTTAAAGTGAGAATTACCCTTCACTGAACATTGCTCCTTACTCGGTTGGTGGGACGTGTATATTTTGGAATCTCCACATGAGTCGTCCTGGTTCTCTCTGGCTCATTCCAGGGCCCTCCCCATGCGGCGGGGGAAGGTGGGTGAGGGAACTGATGTGGGGAACACCACTGCCCTGCTTGGCCTTTTCTGTCCTATTCCAGGCTGTTCCTCCTGGAATGAGGGAAAGGGAGGGAGGGAATGAAGGTGAATGTGCATGGCCCTGCTGTTAGTGATGGTGTAGGTGAGGGGGAAGTGGTGAGGTGTCCGGATTGAATCAGTCGACAATGTTGGATCGATGCAGTGTTTTCAGTGTTGGGGAGTATGTCTACATGTCAGCATTCTAAAGTTGTGAACACATCCTTCCATGACACAGTCTCTCAATCTCCCCGTCTCTGTCTGTTTATCCAACCCATCCCATTTGTTCGTATTTAAAGTGATTCCCCACCATCTCTCTCTGGCAGTGATTTTCACACCCATGGCACCCCTTGTCATGGCACATTGGAGATATGGAGCTGTAAATGGATGGGAGCCCCACATCCTGTCACTTCCAGCATGGGCTGCAAGTTTCCCCAGGCTGGGAGGTGATTTAACACAGCGTTACCAGGGACTGCACTGGGGTGGTCTGTACAGATCTACACACTGGGAGGGTAACTGCTCCAGGTTTGCAGATCAGTTCAGTGGTGTTCACCTCACTGTCCCCCGTGCTGGACAGATACCTGGTCCGGATTTATATATTAATGCACTGGTGTGGTCTGCACAGCTCCCCGTGCTGGACTGATATCTATTTGACTGGTGAGGCCTGCACAGTGTCCCACTCTGGACAGATTGCCGGGTTGTATTGAGCAGGACACTAGCCTGGTCTGCACAGTGCTCCATGCTGAACAGATATTCCATCTGGGTTTGTGGTGTCTGGGCTGGTTCTATGAGGTGGATTGAGAATGTGAGATAACTGACCACTTCAGCTGATCTGGCAATGCCTTTAATTTGTGTTTGCCAGTTGTGTTGAGTTTGGGGAGAGATTTCCACCGCGAGGGTGTGTGGGTCTCACCAAAACTGATGGACAGAAGGGCCTTTGTGATGTGGATCTTTTATGACTCCATCACATTCTGTATCCGACATTCCCTGGAACATTCTGTCACCGACATTCCCCGGAACATTTTGTATCCGACATTATTTGTGATCATTTGGATGCCAGTTAATTGAACAAAAGATAAGACCCCGAGGGAAAAGATCCCATTCCAGAGAGAAGGAGACACTGTTGCAAATTCCCCTCAGGTAGTTAATGGGGTGAATACATTTTCCCTGTGTTCATGTTTCTTCACAAACAAAAATTGACCACAATGTGGACGAAAAGACTGAAATTTCCATCCTCCGTTTGTCTGCAGGGAACTGGGAGAGAATCCTTCAGGACAGCAACGTCTTCACCCTCTATATCAGGAACTGTAAGGAAATGACCTGTGCCTGCTCTCGAGTGAATGAGTCAGTGGGAATGTTCTAGAAGCCGTCTGTCCTTATGGATGTGTGTTTGTGTATTTCAGGAGGGAGAGTTTCTTGTATTTTATGTTAGTTTTTTTTGTAAAATAAAACAAATTGAGACATTACTACGGGTTATTTCAGCTTCTTTTTTTTCAATAAATCAGCGATAAATTTGAAAATGTCACTGGGTCCTCAATCAAACTGGTAACTGTGCCTCCAGACCGATGTGTAATTTATTTGTTTTCTTTCCTCACAGTAAACGGAGTGACGATCTACGTCCTGCTTTATAAAGATTGTGGATTGTCTCCATGTGTCAGACGTTACCTGGGGGCCATGGCAGTGGCGGATCTACTGGTCATTATCCTCGACCTGATATTGAGACACATTCCCATTGTTTATTACGAACAGTTTGATTTCCTGCGGTACATCCTCGTGTGTAATATCCACGCCGTCCTGCTTAATGCAGCCACTGACTGTTCTGTCTGGTTCACCGTCACTTTCACCTTTGATCGATTTGTGGCCATTTGTTGCCAGAAGCTGAAAAGTAAATATTGCAGTGAGAAAACGGCGGCTGTGGTTCTGGGAACAGTGACTGTGCTGAGCTGTTTAAAGAACATTTTCTGGTATTTCATGCTCTCAGGTCACTATTCGCTGGGGAACACCCCCTGGTTTTGTCGGCAAAGAATCGATGTTCAATCATCTCGTGCCTGGACCACAATCGAGTTCCTCCACCACAGTCTAACCCCGACTCTCCCATTTCTCCTGATTCTGCTGCTCAATGTTTTCACCGTCAGACACACTTTAGTGGCCAGCAGAGCCCGCAGGAGACTCCGGACTCACACCAATGGGGACGGTCAGTGTGACACAGAAATGAGAAATCGAAAAAAATCCATCATTTTACTGTTTGTGATCTCGGCCAATTTCATCCTGTTATGGTCAATGTTAATGGTGTATTATATATGGTCCCGGATGTGGGAGTTTGGGTATCGGTCTGTGTACCTCGATTACTTTGTGATGGAACTGGGCTTCATGCTGCAGCTCCTCAGTTGCTGCACAAACACCGCGATTTATACCGTGACCCAGACTAAGTTCAGGCAGCAGCTGAAGAATGTGCTGAAATATCCCTTTACCCAAATTCATCAATCAATCAAATTCACTCATTAATCAATCCATCCAGGATTTTCTCATTTCAGTTCAATGTTTCAGCAATGAAGCAGCCTGTCGCTATAGTAGCAGAGTGAGGGTAGTGCTGGTTTATCCAACCTTATCCCACAGGGGGTTACAGGGAAACATGTCAATGTTTCTCTCAACTCACAGGCCAAAGAGAAAAGGCCCCATTCCACTGACTGCATCCATAACTTCAATATGCAATTAACGTTCATTAAAAAGTGCCAAGCAGCTCAGCAAACTATATTGTTGTTTGTCTCTGTGTTGAAGAAGCTCACCTGGAGAGAGACAGACTCGGCCCCAAGGGAATGGGACAATTCTGGGACTGAGCTCAGGAGTTGGTATAAGTCACTCTGTCCTTGCGTTCACCTCTGGGATATCTCTGCCTCTTTCTCTCCAGTCCCTCCCCGCTCACTCCCTCTCCGGCCCACATTTCTCCCTACCCCCTTGTTCCCCATCCCTCTCTCCATTCCCCTCCTTCTCTTTTTCCACCTACCCTCCCCAAAACACCCTGTCTCCTTGAGTCCTGTCTCTCTCTCTCCCTCCTCTTCAAATGCCCACACCCCCTTCTCTCACCATCTGCAATGTGTAAGCCCCATCTCCCACTCAGTATTTTTCCCTCTGGCCCCACCTCTCCTCATCCCCGATCACACTCTTTCCCTCTCTCCGTCCCCATCCCCCTCTGTACCCTTTATCTGTCTCCTCCTCCCTCGCTCTCACCTCTCACTCTCGATCTTTGACCCACTTTCTCTCTCTCTCTGCCCCCTTCCTGATCCTCCTCTTTCCCTTCAAGTCCCTCACTTATCTCTGTAACCCCCTGGCTCCACGCCCTGTATCTGGCTGTCTGGGCCCCGTCTCCCTGTACCCTAGCCCCTTCCCCTGTTGCTCTCTCCCTCCGTCCCTGTCACTCCCTCCCTTCTTGTCGCTCACTCCATCGTTCCCACCCCATTGCTCCTTCATCGTCCTTTGCTCCAACCCCGTCCCTTGCTCTCTCGCCATTCCTCACACCCTCGCTACCTCCCCATTGCTCCCTCGCCGTCCCTCACCCCCTCCCCGTCCCTCACTCCCACCATGTCCCTCGCTCCCTGTCCCTCCCAGTCCATATCCCTCGCTCCCTCATCCCTTTCACCATCCCTGTCCCACACGCTCTCTCCCAATCACATGCTCCCTCCTTATCCCTCACTCCATCCACCTTTCCCTCACTCAATCGCCATCCTTCTGTCCCACCCCACTCCCCTCCCTCACTTCTTCACTCCCCGTCCCTTGTTCCCTCTCTCCCAGTCCCTCCCTCCCTGTCCTTCTCTCCTTTGCTCCCTCCCTGCCGGTCCCTCCCCATCCCTCACTCCCTCCCTGTCCCTCGCTACCTTGCTTCCTACACATCCCTGGCTGCCTCGTTCCCTCCCAGTTCCTCCCTGTCATTTGTTCCTTTCCTGTCCCCACCCATCTCGTTCCCTTGCTCCCTCCCTGTCCCTTGCTCCCTCCCTGTGCCACCCTGTCCCTCACTTCCTCTCTGTGCCACCCTGTCCCTGTCCCTTGCTTCCTCCCTGTGCCACCCTGTCCCTCGCTCCCTCCATGTGCCACCCTGTCCCTGTCCCTCGCTCCCTCCCTGTGCCACCCTGTCCCTCGCTCCCTCCCTGTGCCACCCTGTCCCTGTCCCTCGCTCTCTCCCTGTGCCACCCTGTCCCTGTCCCTCGCTCCCTCCCTGTGCCACACTGTCCCTGTCCCTCGCTCCCTCCCTGTGCCCACCACCCTGTGCCTGTCCCTCGCTCCCTCCCTGTGCCACCCTGTCCCTGTCCCTCGCTCCCTCCCTGTGCCACCCTGTCCCTGTGCTTTGCTCCCTCCCTGTGCCACCCTGTCCCTGTCCCTTGCTCCCTCCCTGTGCCACCCTGTCCCTGTGCTTTGCTCCCTCCCTGTGCCACCCTGTCCCTCGCTCCCTCCCTGTGCCACCCTGTCCCTGTCCCTCGCTCCCTCCTTGTGCCACCCTGTCCCTGTGCTTTGCTCCCTCCCTGCCGCTCGCTCCCTCTCTGTCTGTCCAACGTTGGCTACCTCCCTGTACCTCGCTCTCTCCCTGACTTTTCCGGTCCCCCTCCATGTCACTCACTCCCTATCCCTCACACCCTCCCAGTCCATCCCTCCCTGTTCTTTGCTCCCTTCCTGTCCCACCCCTGCCTCGACCATCCCTGTCCCTGTCCTTCGCTCCCTCCCTGTATCCCTCCCTATCCCCGCTCAGCCTCTCTCCTTCCCTGTCCCCTTCCCCCTCCCTCGATGTCCCTCAATCCCTCCCTGTCCCTCACTCCCACCTCATTCATTGCTCCCTTCCCTAGATTCCTCTCCCATCCCTCCTCCTGCCCCTCTCTCCCTCCCTCCCTGCCCTTGCTATGGTCCTTCCCTCCCTCACCCCCCTCTCTCGCTCCCTCGATGTCCATCACTCCCTACCTCACTCATTCCCTGCACCTCATTCCCTCCCTCCCTCCCTGCCCCTTGCTCACTCCCCATCCCTTAGTCCCTCCCTCCCTGCCCCTTGCTCTCTCGGTCCATCCCTCACTCCCTCACTTCCTCCACCCTCCCCGTCCCTCGCTTCCTTGTTGCTTCCCCATCCCTCACTCCCTCCCTGCCACTCGATCCCTCTGCCTCTCTTTCTCTCTGTCTCGTTCCCTCCCTCCCTCCCTCTCCATCCCTCGTTCCACCCCCACCCACTAACCATCCCTCACTCCCTCCCTTCCTCATCATCCCTTGCTCCCTGGCTCTGGCCATCACTCAATCGCTCCCTCCCCATCTCTCATTCTGTCCCCATCTATCACTCCCTCACTGCTCCTTGCTCCCTCCCTGTCCCTTGATCCTTCCCTCCCCATCCTTAACAGCCCCTTGCTCACTCGCTTCCTCCAAGTCCCTCACTCCCTTGCTCAATCAGTCCCTCACTCTCTCACCATCCCTTGTTCCCTTGCACCCCATCGCTTGCTCTCCCACTGCCTGTCCTTCAAACTCTCTCTCCCTCACCGTCCCTCGCTCCCTTACTCTGTCCCTGACTCCATCCCTCTCTCTGTCCCTCATTGCCTCTCTCAGTCTCTCGCTCACTCAATCCATCCTATGCTCACACACTCCCTCACTCCCTCCCCGTCCCTCACTCCCTCCCCGTCCCTTCCTGTCGGAACCTCACTCACTCACTCCCTGTCCCTCGCTCCGACCCATTGCTCCCTCCCTTGTTCCCTGTCCCTCGCTCCCTCTCTGTCCCTCGCTCCCTTGCTGTCCCTAACTCCCTCACTCTCTCAACGTCCCTTGCTCCCCTCACAGTCCCTTGCTCCCTCCCTTGCTTGGTCTCTGTCCCGCATTCCCTTCCTCAGTCCCCGTCCCTCACTCCATTGCTCCCTCCCGGTCCTTCACTCCCCGTCCCTCGCTCCCTCCCTCCCATCCCTTGCTCCTTTGCCATCCCTCTTTCACTCACTCTCTCCCTCCCTCCGTATCCCTCCCTCTTCTCCCTGTATCCCTCCCTATCCCTAGCTCTGTCCCTCTCCTTCCCTGTTCCCCTCCCTCTCCCTCTATGTCCCTCACTCCCTCCCCATCCCTTGCTCCCTTCCCTGGCTTCCTCCCTTGTCCCTCGTTCCTGTCCCTCTCTCCCTTGCTCCCAACCCTCGCTATGGCCCTTCCCGCCCTCACTCACTCTCTCGCTCCCTCGACATCCATTGCTCCCTACCTCACTCCTTCCCTGTCCCTTGCTGCCTCCCTCCCCATCCCTTACTCCCTTGCTCCCTCCATCCATGTCCTTGCTCACTCCTCATCCCTCACTCTCTCCCTCTCTGTCCCTCGCTCTCTCACACCATCCATCCCTCACTCGCTCCCTCACTCCCTCCCTTTACCTCACTCCTTCACCGTCCCTCAGTCCCTCCCTCACGCTCTCTCTCTGTCCCTATCTCCCTCCCTTTCTGTCCCTTGCTCTCTCCCTTCCTGTCCGTCCCTCCCTCCCTCCTGCCCCATCCCTCACTCCCTCCTTGCTCCCTCCCTCCCTGTCTCCCTTGCTTTTGCTCCCTCTCTGTCCCTATCTCCCTCCCTCTCTCCATCTCTGTCCCTCGCTCCCTGCCTCCACTTTCCTCATTCCCTTCCTTGCTCCCTCCCCATCCCTCGCTCATTTTCTCCTCTGTCCCTCGCTTCCCATCCCCCACTCCCTGTCTCTCCCTCCCCATTCCTTGATCCCCTGAATCCATCCCTGACTGGCCCACTCCCTGCCCTTGCTCATTCACTCCCTGTCTGTTCCTCCCCATCCCTCGCTCCCTCACTCTGTCCCTCACTCACTCACTCCCTCCCCATCCCTCACTCCGTTGCTGTCCCTCAATCCATCCCCACCAATTGCTCCCACCCTGTAGCTCAGTCCATCCCAATCCCTTGCTCCCTTGCTCACTCCCTCCCCATCCCTTGCACCCCATCCCTCGCACCCCAATCCCTTGCCCCCTTGCTTCACGAAGAAGTAAAAAATAAACTTTTTTTGTAGTAAATGGTTGACATAAGTAAGATGCTGTTCTGTAATTTCGACTTCCTCAGAGCTTATCTGTGACACAGCACATGCTCTCAGCACATGCCTTTCCTTTTAGGAGTAACACTTATGTGACTATCTTAAATTATACAGATGATTTCTGAAGCCGAAGTGCCTGCTGACTGTTCCCTGTTATGGATATAATATAAAATACCTGAGCTACAATAGTAATGTCCTTATTATAGATATATTTCACTCAGCCCTACCCTGTGTGATTTGTCCATGTGTATTTACTCCTGTATGGTATATACTACAGTGTCTCTCTCCATTACACTTATATTCCCCTTTTACACACTGCTGACTCCTTACCCTTCATCACCCTGACTGCATAATGCAGAAGTGGGAATGCTGGCTGATGATTTCATATCCCATTGACTTTATTTTCATTTATCTTCACTGAATTTTCCACTCTAACATCCTGGGGACGAGTGTTGGAGAGAAACAGAACTGGACCTGCCATGTAAATTTTGTTGCTACAAGTGAATCGAAATTTTGTGATTAAATCAAATTTTGACTCCCGGAAGCCTGTGTATCGCCTGCAAGGCACAAGGCAGGAGTATAATGGGATACTGTCCATTTGCTTGGATGGGTTCAGCTCCAACAACACTCAAGAAACTTGACACAGTGCAGGAAAGGCAGCCCCCTTAACTGGCACCGCATTCAGTACTTTCAATATCAACTCCCTTCAACACCGAGGCACAGTGGCAATGGAATGCACCATCTACAAGATGCACTAGAGTAAGTCACGCAGCCCATGGACTGTACCGCCTGAATGGGCAAGAGCAGACAGTGCATTAGAACAACTCCATCTGTAAGTTCCCCTGTAAGGAACATTCCAGCCTGAGTTGGAGCAGTATAAGGGATGATCTCACTGAGTGGTGGAGTCGGCTTGATGGACCAAATGGCCTATTTCTGCCCTCCATCTTCTGCCTTATGATACTTTTTCCAGTTGTTTAGTGCAGTGACCAAACTTGTGTTCAGCCTCTAGATGGTCTCAAAAGAGCCAGTCCTCAAGCCCTCTCTCAAGCACCTGATCTTCCCATCCAACCACCTTCATGGATCTGTGAATGCCCACTCCAAGCTCTGTTCTTTACTTTAATCCACTCAGTGCCCTTACTGTTTTTGAGCACTCCCATAACTTACCCTTCCCAGTTTCATTACCAGCCACTTCCCTGGATTGAATTCCTTATTTTCTTCCTAATTATTTAATGTCCCCGTGCAGCCCACAGCTTGCTTCCTCATGGTTAACCATCTGACCAATTGTTGCATCATCTGCAAATATCGAAATCACAGCCACTACAGCTACACCTAAATCATTGATCTACACCAGAAACAACTGACAGAAGGCATGGATAGTAAGTTCACAAACGACACCAAAATTGGTGGCATAGTAGGCAGGAAAGAATGTTCTCTATTTGTTCATTTCCAGCCCCGTTTCTGGTTCCACCTCCCCTGCTGCGCCACTGTTTTGGTCTGATTCTGGGCCTGGGAACTGGGATTATATGGCCATCTGCAGCAGTGGTCACTTCCTTGTGTGAGGGAACTGGTGAAGTATCCGATGTTAAACTACATTGTTACTGAAATTACATTTCAATAATATCGTCTCAGTTAATGGATTCTGGAGGCATCGAAGTTAAAGATTCGGCTCGCTCTGAGTTCTCACATGTTAGTCCACTGTTCGCCAAGTATTCCCGTTGTATTTATGGAGCTGTTCCTGACACATCCTCAGCCATTGTACTTGTCACACTTTTCCAGAGTGTCTCCCTGTGTGGCCCTGCTTGTACAGTGATGAGTACTCTGAGTGGTGGCCGGAGCAACCTCAGTTCTGATCTGAGCCGTAGCAATGGGTGTTCTTCCCATGTTGCTCCTTGTGAATCATCCTTCGATAAGGAATTAATTGATTCGCATGAAAATATTCTCCCAGTTGATGAACTTATTCCCTCAAACACCCGCTCTCTCCCATGTCTGTGTTTGATGTATCAGAATACAAACCCATCTCTTCCCGCAGATTTTTCTCCCTCCCACAATCACTAACTCTCCTTTACGTCCCTTCTCCCACTTCGCTGAGGCACTGCACAATCTATCACACACTGCCATATTCACACCATTTAGCCTCTGCTCTTGCGGTCATTGCTGCTGGGTGAGCGTGCCCCAGTCTCACCATGTGGACCTTCAAATCAGTCGATCCATTTAGTTGCCGCAGTTGGGAGTAGAATATCTTTTACAGACATGGACCAGTGATTGTTGGGACATCAGGTTCAGGAAAAAGACACAGGATACGTTTGAGCAAAAGAATCTTTATTGGAAAGGAACAGTTTCTGTAGCTGTTTGAATCATTTATTTCATTTGTTCATTCCTTTACAGCGACAGCATTGTGTGCAGTTCTGCAATTCTCCTCTTGGAGAGATGTGCTCCTATAGGGAACGGTGCAAAAGGGGTTAACAAGGATATTGCCCGGGCTGAAGAGTTTCAGTTACGAAGAGAGATTGGACAGACTGGGGTTGTTTTCTTAGAGCAGGGGTGATTGCGAGGGAAGGTGATCGAGATATGCAAACTAATGAGGCATACGAACAGGGGAGACTGAAGGTGCTGTTTCTCTTTGATCGATCACCATGGAGCCGTAGATTTAAGGTAAGAGGCAGGCCGGTTTGAATAGATACTCAGAAAGACTTGTTTCAGCCAGCAGATGCTGAGCCAAGTGATGGTAAATAGGATTGGGATAGTTCAGTGCTTGTTTTGTCCAGTGCAGCCGCAATAGACTGAAGGGCCTTATGCTGTGTGGAAGACAGCAGTAGTGGACTGGTTCGTATCCCTGCGTCTCACGTGGGAGAGCAGCGTTAAACTCCCCACAGGAGACCATCCTCATATTCCAGGGTGGTTCAGCATTGCCTCGTGGTGGCGGGAACACAGTTTCGACTGTAGTTTTGTGAGACTCTCTGTATGGAGTTTGCGCATTCTCCCCAAAGTTGTGCCGTTTCGGTAAATTGTCCTGTCATGGTTCGTCGTAGTAAATGTGGGTTTGTGGGGTTAGGGTGGAGAAGTGGAAAGCTCGAGTGGTGTTAGGTGCAGAAGCAGTGGGCTGAAAGATCTCCATCTGCATTGTAGGGATTCTGTGATCTCTGACTCTGAGTTGTGTCTCTCTTAGGAATTTGAAATTGCCTGCTCCGTTTACAGGTGTGGGTTATTACTATCTGTCCTTCCATTCTCGATGGGACATGTCAGAGGAAGGACGGTGCTGTCTGACTCAGTGCTGGGCAGGACTACATCCGGGGGAGACAGAGTGTCAGTGAAAGTGCCAACACATGCCTTCTGCAAGCTGCGCCTTTTGTCTGCGTTGAAATCAAAATGATTTGATAGATTTGTTCCAGAGTGAAGTGTTTACTGGAAGCAGAAATCCGAGGGAGGCACTGGATAAACCGATCCCGATTTGAGTGCAGTAACAGCAAATACCTTTCCTGCAGCGCTAATGAGATTGTACAGCACAGAGGAGAGTTTTGCTGCACTGCATTTGGGTTCGTGGGTCCCGCGTGCTTTCACTAAACTGGGTTACCGGGAATAAAGATATCAGAAAGGGCACAGATGGTGCTTACTGGGGTTCACGGTTGTAAAGATATCAGATATGACACAGACAGGGTTTACTAGGATCGTACAGTGTCTCAGTGGTTACACTGCTGTTGGATGGGCAGGTTCGGTGTATTGGCCTTGCTAAATTGCTCTGTGCTGTCAGGGATGTGTAGGTTAAACCATAGTTAATGCAGAGATAGGGCGACCGCTAGGTCTGGGTGGGATGTTCTTTCAAGGGTCGGGGCAGACTCGATCGGCACTTTCCACACTCTAGTGATTCTATTATTTGAAAAGGAAGGGCATGATGGAGCTTACTTGGGTGTTAAAACATTCCAGAGAACACCAATGGGGTTTACCGCGACAGGATTTTATTCACGAGGGATGTTAGAAAAGTTGGAAATGCTCACACTAACGAAAGGAATACCTCATGGACATTTTGCAGATGATTTGAGTTGTGGAGAGAGGAAAAAGGGGGAAGTTCCCTCTTTCAAGTGAACCAATAACTGGAAGTCAGACATTCAAAACCATTGACGAAAAATAAAAGATAGGAGCTGAATTCCTGTCACACCGAAAAACCGTTTCCAAAATATTTTGAAAGACTCGTTTGCAGTCGCACAAGGAGTGCATTCTCAGGGAGAGAGAGAGTCTGTGGGTGGTTGAGGGATTAGGGGTAGGGTGCGGTCAGGGAAAACGTTGAGAAACAATCTCTGACTTGAAATGTAACGAAATTTCGTGAACGTGTGCCGCTGTATAAGATTGAGTAAAACAGAAGCTCATGGCTTTGGAAGATCTGGCATAAATTTCCATGTGATCAATTCTGACTGCAACTGACCAAACTTGAGTTAAAATTGTACAGGAAAGATATTCCCGAATGAACAGTTGCTCGGAGATCCATTTCCAGCTTTAATCAAGTGCCTTAAAAATGCAACAGTAATCACTACCAAGATGTAGAATCCATTTAGTACTCAGTAATCTCCACCCAAGAAACACAGGAACAAGGCACATTGGTTTTGCAGTTTAACTCTCTTCTTATCAGCAGCGCTTTCTTTAAGCTGAAATAAATGCGGGACAATGTTAAAAATTAGATAACTCTAAATCATTTTCGACTATTGCAATGAACTGTATGTGTGGGTGCAAAGTATAATGAGCAAAACAGCTTTGCCCTGAATTTAACCACGTTCAGGGCCAGCCATACGAGAAAGGTCGTGGCGCTCAAATGCCATCTTCATTCTTACCTCCATAGATGCTTCTTCGCGAGTTGAATATTTGCAGGGTTTTCCTTGACCACTGGGACAGTTCCCCAGGACCAGACATTTCTCAAACCCAGAAACCAATCTTTATCAAAAGAGGCTATTATGCTGAAAAATGCTCTTTATCCTTGTCCTGCTGGTCCGTGTCACTAAAAGCTGGCCCGGGTGAGGTTGGAGCTCACAGCCTGGGCATTTCACGCGCCTCTGTACCGTCAGAGAAGGACCGCGCGCTCACCGATTGCATCACTGGAGGCACAGAGTAGCTCCGTGCCCTCATTCAGTGTTCCTTCATCACAGTTTACTGTTTGATGAGTATTCCTGTTGAGGGTCTGATGGTGCTCCTTACAAACCCTCTATCACTGTACTTATTTCCTGCTCCCGCTCGTTTCATTGTGTGGCGCTGTGACAGTGTCGTGACCCGTTCTTTGTGGTGTGGCAGCATGAGCTTCGGCTCGAGTCTGAGTCAAACCACTGACTGTTGTCCCCAATATTTCCTCTTAACATATCCTGAAGTGATACTGTAAGGGATCAGTTAATATTGCAATCAGACATGCAGAGACCGTGGTAGGAATTGCCGAGGTTGTGAGATGAAGTCTCATCCACACCATGTTTTGTTGACACAGATTATAAGTGTGAAGCTAGATGAACACAGCAGGCCAAGCAGCATCTCAGGAGCACAAAAGCTGACGTTTCGGGCCTAGACCCTTCATCAGAGAGGGGGATGGGTTGAGGGTTCTGGAATAAATAGGGAGAGAGGGGGAGGCGGACCGAAGCTGGAGAGAAAAGATAGGTGGAGAGGAGAGTACAGGTGGGGTGGTAGTGAGGGGACAGGTCAAGGAGGTGGGATGAGGTTAGTAGGTAGTAAATAGAGGTGTGGCTTGGGGTGGGAGGAAGGGATGGGTGAGAGGAAGAACAGGTTAGGGAGGCAGAGACAGGCTGGGCTGGTTTTGGGATGCAGAGGGTGGAGGGGAAGAGCTGGGCTGGTTGCATGGTGCAGTGGCGGGAGGGGTTGAACTGGGCTGGTTTTGGGATGCGGTGGGGGAAGGGGAGATTTTGAAACTGGTGATGTCCACATTGATACCATTGGGCTGCAGGGTTCCCAAGCGCAATATGAGTTGCTGTTCCTGCAACCTTCGTGTGGCATCATTGTGGCACTGCAGGAGGCCCATGATGGACATGTCATCTAAAGAATGGGAGGGGGAGTTGAAATGGTTCGCGACTGGGAGGTGCAGTTGTTTATTGCGAATCGAGCGGAGGTGTTCTGCAAAGTGGTCCTCAAGCCTCCGCTTGGTTTCCCCAATGTACGGGAAGCCACACCGGGTACAATGGATACAGTATACCACATTGGCAGATGTGCAGGTGAACATCTGCTTAATATGGAAAGTCATCTTGAGGCCTGGGATAGGGGTGAGGGAGGAGGTGTGGGGGCAAGTGTAGCATTTCCTGCAGTTGCAGGGGAAGGTGCCGGGTGTGGTGGGGTTGGAGGGCAGTGTGGAGCAAGCAAGGGAGTCACGGAGAGAGTGGTCTCTCCGGAAAGCAGACAAGGGTGGGGATGGAAAAATGTCTTGGGTGGTGGGGTCGGATTGTAGGTGGCAGACGTGTCGGAGGATGATGCGTTGTATCCAGACGTTGGTGGGGTGGTGTGTGAGAACGAGGGGGATCCTCTTGGGGCGGTTGTGGCGGGGGCGGGGTGTGAGGGATGTGTTGTGGGAAATGCGGGAGACGCGGTCAAGGGCGTTCTCGACCACTTTGGGGGGAAAGTTGCGGTCCTTGAAGAACTTGGACATCTGGGATGTGCGGGAGTGGAATGTCTTATCGTGGGAGCAGATGCGGCGGGGGCGGAGGAATTGGGAATAGGGGATGGAATTTTTGCAGGAAGGTGGGTGGGAGGAGGTGTATTCTAGGTAGCTGTGGGAGTCAGTAGGCTTGAAATGGACATCTGTTACTAGCTGGTTGCCTGAGATGGAGACTGAGAGGTCCAGGAAGGTGAGGGATGTGATTGAGATGGCCCAGGTGAACTGAAGGTTGGGGTGGAAGGTGTTGGTGAAGTGGATGAACTGTTCGAGCTCCTCTGGGGAGCAAGAGGCGGCGCCGATACAGTCATCAATGTACCAGATGAAGAGGTGAGGTTTGGGGCCTGTGTAGGTTCGGAAGAGGGACTGTTCCACGTAACCTACAAAGAAGCAGGCATAGCTGGGGCCCATGCGGGTGCCCATGGCCACCCACTTTGTCTGTAGGAAGTGGGAGGAATCGAAAGAGAAGTTGTTGAGGTTGAGGGCGAGTTTGGCTAGGCTGATGAAGGTGTCAGTCGAGGAGGACTGGTTGGGCCTGTGGGGCAGAAGAAGCGGAGGGCCTTGAGGCCATCTGCATGCGGAATACAGGTGTATAGGGACTGGACGGCCATGCTGAAAATGAGGTGTTGGGGGCCAGGGAATTGGAAGTTCTGGAGGAGGTGGAGGGCGTGGGTGGTGTCACAGATGTAGGTAGGGAGTTCCTCGACCAAAGGGGAAAAAATGGAGTCCAGATAGGTGGAGATGAGTTCGGTGGGGCAGGAACACGTTGAGTCAATGGGTCGACCACGGCATACAACGCATCATCCTCCGACACGTCCGCCATCTGCAATCCAACCCCACCACCCAAGACATTTTTCCATCCCCACCCTTGTCTGCATTCTGGAGAGACCACTCTCTCCGTGACTCCCTTGTCCGCTCCACACGCCCCTCCAACCCCACCACACCCGGCACCTTCCGCTGCAACCACAGGAAATGCTACACTTGCCCCCACACCTCCTCCCTCACCCCTATCCCAGGCCCCAAGTTGACTTTCCATATTAAGCAGAGGTTCACCTGCACATCTGCCAATGTGGTATACTGCATCCACTGTACCCGGTGTGGCTTCCTCTACATTGGGGAAACCAAGTGGAGGCTTGGAGACCGCTTTGCAGATCACCTCTGCTCAGTTCGCAACAAACTACTGCACCTCCCAGTCGCAAACCATTTCCACTCCCCCTCCCATTCTTTAGATGACATGTCCATCATCGGCCTCCTGCAGTGCCACAATGATGCCACCCGAAGGTTGCAGGAACAGCAACTCATATTCTGCCTGGGAACCCTGCAGCCTAATGGTTTCAATGTGGACTTCACCAGTTTCAAAATCTCCCCTTCCCCAACTGCATCCCCAAACCAGCCCAGTTCGTCCCCTCCCCCCACTGCACCACACAACCAGCCCAGCTCTTTCCCTCCACCCACTGCATCCCAAAACCAGTTCAGCCTGTCTCTGCCTCCCTAACCTGTTCTTCCTCTCACCCATCCCTTCCTCCCACCCCAAGCCGCACCCCCATCTACCTACTAACCTCATCCCACCTCCATGACTGTCCGTCTTCCCTGGACTGACTTATCCCCTCCCTACCTCCCCACCTATACTCTCTCCACCTATCTTCTTTTCTCTCCATCTTCGGCCCGCCTCCCCCTCTCTCCCTATTTATTCCAGAACCCTCTCCCCATCCCCCTCTCTGATGAAGGGTCTAGGCCCGAAACGTCAGCTTTTGTGCTCCTGAGATGCTGCTTGGCCTGCTGTGTTCATCCAGCCTCACATTTTATTATCTTGGATTCTCCATCACCTGCAGTTCCCATTATCTCCGGGTCAAAGGCCTGTAGATTCATTTTTAGTTTTCATTGCCTTCCAGAGGTGTTTAGAAACCCCTCTCAGGCCACAGTGGTGTCCATCGCTCCCTTCGCACTTTCAATCTTTACTGACTGCGAATGTGACAAAAGAGCAGAGCATCTTCCCCCGTCGCCGTCACTCTCAGCGCATACATTCCAAAGAACTCAACGGCACGACGCCTGCGCAGTGCTCGCCTATAATGTTAATCAGGGACCTTTACCAGCGCGGGGACTGCTGGGTAACGGCCGTGACATTGAAAACCCTCAATCAATACAAATTTTACTGTGATGCGGCAGTTGGAGAAGGGTGCAGTACAAAACAACAATACAGCACAGACGCAGGCACTTCAGCCCTCCAAGCTTGCGCTGACAGATTTTGCCCTTCCATATTAAAACTGTCTTCTCTACAAGATCTACATCCCTCTATTCCCTTCCTATTCATAGACAATGTATATATATTTACTTTTTCCATCTTTCAAGTCTGAATCTATAAATAAGACAATTTTGTTAACTTATTTTAAATAAGTCTCGAGCGGTACCCATCTAAAATTAAAATTGTAACTACATGGCAATGGGTAAATGGAAAGGAGGTGATGGGATAGTGCTAATGTGTAAGTGGTCAGTACTCCAGAACCCTCTCTCTGACACTTTCAGGCTGTGACTTACAGATAGTCACTCACCTCCTTTTGGAAGAATTTGTTTTCCCTCAAATCCACTTAAAACCTCCAACTACTTATTTTAAAAGTGTTTCCCCCGCCCCGGTTATTGATTTCTGTACTAGGGGGAGATGATTATCCCTATCTAAGCAATCTATGCCCTCCAGAGCTTTGTTCACTTCAATCAGGTCCCCATCCAGCCTCCTCTTCCACCAGGAAAACAACACAGCCTCTCTACTTTTTCTTCATAACCCCATCACTCCAGCCCAAGCAACATCCTGCTGGATCTCTGCACTTGTGCAGTCACATCATCCTTTGATGTCATTTATGTAAATGATTTGGATGTGAACATAGGAGGCATGGTTATTAAGTTTGTGGATGACACCAAAATTTCTGGTGCAGTGCGCAGTGAGAATGTTATCTCAGAGTACAGCAGGGCCTTTATCAGATTGGCCAACAGGCTGAGGAGTAACAGGTGGAGTTAAGTTTGGATAAATGTGAGGTGTTGCATTTTGGGAAGGCACACCAGGACAGGAGTCATGCACTTAATGGTAAGGTCCTGGAAAACATTGCTGAACAAAGACTTTGGGGTGCAGGTTCAAGAGTTCCTTTAAGGTGGAACCAGAGTTAGATAGGACAGTGAAGGAAGACTTTGGTATTCTTGCATTTGTTGGTCAATGCATTATAGGTGTTGAAGTGTCATATTGTGACTATACAGGATATTGGTTAGGCCAATTTTGGAATGTTGCTGTCAGTAAAGACACTTGAAGTGGTTCAGAAAAGATTTAAAAGGATTTCACTGGAGTTGGAGGGTTTGGGCTACAGGGAGAGGCTGAATAAGCTGGGGCTATTTTCCCTGAAATATTGGAGGCTGAGGGGTGGCCTTGTAAATGTTTATAAAATCGTGAGAGACGTGGCAAAGGTGAGTAGTCAACGTCATTTTCCCAGGCTAGAAGTCCAAAACTGGAGCACATAGCTTTAAGTTGATAGCAGAAAGATGTAAAAGGAACCTAAGGGGCATTTTCTTTTCATGTCGAGGGTGGTACATGTATGGAATGAGCTACCACAGGAAGTGGTAGAGGCTGGTACAATTACAACATTTAAAAGGTATCTAGATGGGTGCGTGAACAGGAAGAGTTTGCAGGGGTATGGGCCAAATGGTATTAAATGGGACCACATTAATTAGGATACCTGGTTAGCTTGGACGCATTGGACCAAAGATTCTGTTTCCATGCTGTACAACTCTGTGGCTCTAAGTTGGAGAGTGGCAGAGTTGCTTCTGAGACTAAGATCCTGAATTTAAAAAGAGGAAGCCGTGAATGGCATGGCACACAAGCTGGCCATAATAAATTGGGGAGCATAACTTAAGGGGATAGAATTGGATAGGCAAGTGAAAACACTTAAAGAAAATATTGGAGAACTGCAACAGTTGTTCATTCCTATCTGGCACAAAAATAAAATGAGAAATGGGGCCTATCCATGACTAGGAGGGAAATTAAGAATAGTGATCTAGAGTCTTAGAAAATAAGAACATGACGTGCTGGTGTTGGGCTAGGGTGGACAAGGTCAGAAATCACACAACACCAGCTTATTAGTCCAACAGGTTTATTTGAAAACACAAGCTTTCGGAGCCTCAGACCTTCTTCATGAACAGATTGCTCTTTCGCCCTTGAGACTGTTCTGCCATTCATGCTGATATTGCTGATCACCAACTCAGTACTTTCTCACTTTCAACACCCTTTGATCCCTTTATCCCTCTGAACAATAATCTAAACCTTCTTCACAACGTTCAATATTTTGCTAAACCACTTTCTTTGGTAGTTGAAGTCCACAGATTTACTCCTCTCTGAATGAAGAAACCCCCTTCCCGGAATCAGTCTGGTATATCTCCATAGCACTGTGACTACAAAGACAGACTATCATTCCTTAGATAAGGAGAACAATACTGAACGGAATACTCCGGGTGCAGTTGCCCTGGTGTCATGCAGTGTTGTTCAGTTCACTGGGTGTATGATATGTCGTGTCCGCCCCGGAACTATGACGCTTGGTATGAGTTTCAGCCAATGAGCGAGAGCTACATATATTCTTGCCCGTCATTCACTCCGATTGGTTAGACAATCGCCCGTGTTTTGTTGGTCACTCATATCTGCACCCCCCCCCCCCCCCCCCGCCCCCCACCTTCACATTGACGGCAGCTCCAGGCCAATCACACAGGCCCAGTGCGCAGTGCGGGCATTGCAGCAGGCTGCAGGTGGTGCCAAGTTGGAGGAGGGGACTCAATTTGAGAAGCTCTCCAGGCTCAAGCAACAAAATCCCTGTCCTGCTCTCGAGGCAGGAGTTTGTGAGACGGGGTAGGAATGGAAACCGTGGGAGGTGATGGCCTGGGCAGTTTATACTCTCGTAGGGGAGGCCTGGGGCCCCCATGTATCAGGCCAAGGATTACTAACCGCCACCTTGGTTAGGTCGGGGACGGGAATTCTCCCCAGATACTTGGCCGCCATTTTCGGAAAGGGAAGCCGTGTCTCACTTGGGCAGAAATCGATGAGGCTGAAACTAAGAAGGAAATCCTAGAGGTGTATGGGGAGGATTCACCAAACAGCCACTGGAGACTCAAACCCCGAATCAGACTCACTGATTTGATTTTCAGTCAGCCGACTGGAGTTGGGAACTTGATCCAGAGAGAAGAGGACGGAGAAAGGGAGAAAACTGGAAGAGGAGGACAGAGATAGGGGGATAGTTCTGGATTTCAGTCGAAAGAGGAAGGAGGGTAGAGCCAGGAGTTTACAGAATTGAGAAATAAGAGAGAAGAATAATGTTCCTTAGGATCTGGACATGTCTGTTCTGAATTTTTTCCTGCAATGACAGTAAATGACTTTTGTAAACTCCTTTTGCAGGATATTAGAAGAGAAGTATTTGCAGATATTAAACACAAATCAAATTTCCTGCTGTGAATGGTTGACTCATGCAATTTATGAGGAGCTGAGTCCCTTCAGCCTCTGAATGTGGAAGGAGAAATGTTTGACCTGTATGTAGGTGATACACACAATATTCAGCTGACAATATTGCAATGAGGAGACTGCATAAAAGATTTACCCTGTTACACATCCAATGTGGGAGCATTCCAGCATATTTCTTGTGGAGAGAAATTGAACCAATCAATCAAGAAGGTTGGGAAAACATTTACACCATTCACAGTGGGGAGATACTCTGCTCGAGCAATGTGCTGTCAAGGCTTCAGTTGATCAACCATTCTGAAGTGATACAAAGGTGACAGTACTGTGCAGAAACCATGGAAATGTGAGAACTATAGTAAAAAGATTCAATTACCCATCCCAGCTGGAAATCCATCAATGAATTCACATCAGGAAGAAGCCACTTACCTGTTCTGTGTGTGGGAAGGAATTTAATCAAACAACCAAACTCATGTCACATCAGAGAATTCACACTGGGGAGAGACCGTTCACCTGTTCAGAGCGCGGGAAGAGATTTACAGACATCCTGGCTCATGTGACATCAGTGGATTTGCACCGAGGAGGGGAGAAGCCATTCAATTGTTCGGTGCATGGGAAGAGATTCCCTCATTCATCCAGCCTTCAATCACACCAGCAAATTCATACTGAGCAGAAACTATTTGGCTGCACCTCCTATGGAATGAAGTTCAGACACGCATCTGCCCTCATTGGACACCAGCGAGTTCACGCCAAGGGGGGCGGGGGAGAAAACCATTCGCCTGCTCTGTATGTGGGAAGGGCTGCAGTCAATCATCCAGTTTGCTGAGACACCAGCGAGTTTATCCCAGAGAAAAGCTGTTCAGCTGCACTTCCTGTGGGAGTAGTTTCAGGTGTTCATCTTCGCTCTGCTCATCAGCAAGTTCACACGAGAGAAGGCCATTCATCTGCTCCATTTGTGGGAAGCGATTCACTCAGTCCTTCAACTAGAGATAAATAAGTGAACCTGAATACGTTTATACTGCAGTAGTTCAAGGAGGAAACTCACCAGCATCTTCTCCAGGGTGACTAATGATGGCCCAGCAAGAGATTTCCGTATTTTAAGAAAGAATTGAATTCTGCTACCAAAATTAAGTCTGACAATATTAGATCTGTTTCAACTGATGTAAACACAACTATAATTGGCTGCAGTTTGGTAATCTGGATATATTGCTGATGGTTTGGACAAGTGTCCCTTTTTAAAAGCACCAACGGTCATTCTGAATTCAAGATTTGTGTTTGGAGAAAGAAGCAGATGCCTTGTGAAAGGGAAAACATAAAAATCAATTTATAGAAAGAAAGCTGACAAAGGAGATGACCAAACAAGTTTTGTTCATCAATGCTTGCAGGGCCAACTGCTCCTTTCACTGCCCTGTATTGTACAGATGAACAGCATCACATCTGATAGGGCCAGGGTAAAGAAAGAAGTGAAACTGGGCTATTGTCATAACCTTAACTTTGTTTCACATTTTCTTCTTCTTTCTCTTGGCCTTGACATTCCCCTCTGAAATGAAGAGGTTTACCTGTATACCTGGTCAGGCAGCAAGCCTGACTCTCAATCCAGACCGAAAACAAAGACAAAAATAAAGCTTGTCTTTTAGCCTCTACCCTACACTGATGACAGTGCACTGGTGCACTCAACTTTCTTCTTTACCACCTTATCCAACTGTGTTCAGGGAGCTATATGGAATTAGGCCCCAAGATCCCCCTTTATACCAATGATCCTAATGGCCCTGCCATTTACTGTATACTTTCCTCTTGCATTTAGCCTCCCAAACTGCATTACCTCAATTTTCTCTGAATTAAAGTCCGTCTGCCATTTCTCCATCCAACTTTCCGATTGATCTACATCCTGCTGTGTCCTTAGACACCCTAACTCACTATCCTCAGCTGCACCAATTTTCACAGCATTAGCAAACCAACTTAGATTTTCATCCAAATCTTTTATAAAAATAACAAACCTTGTGGAACACCCCTGGTTACAGATCTCCAGTCAAAAAACACCATCGCCACCCACCCTCTGTCCTCTAACCCAATCCAATTTACCAACGCACCATGGATCAATCTCATGTGACTTAATCTACTGGAACCACCTACAATGAGGTAGCTTGTCAAATATTTCCGTAGAGTACATGCAGACAACATCCACTGCGCTGCCTTCAATCAGCTTCGTGACTTCAAAAAAAAACACAAGCCAGTTTGTGAGACATGACCTCTTCTGCAGGAAGCCACGTTGCATGTTATCCACATGAACTTTAGCAAGGCCTTTGACAAGGTTCCTCGTGGCAGGCTGATACAGAAGTCTAAGTGACCTTGGTTACACCATGAGTTGGGTACAGAACTGGCTTTGTCATAGAAGATGAAGAGTAGCTATAGATCTGAAACCAGTGCTTTTCTGTAGGAATCAGACCGCTGTCGTTAACATATTTATTATAAAAAATATTTGGAGGAGAACATAGGTGATCAAATTAGTAAATATGTGAATAACAGATCTGTGGAGCTGTGAGTAGTGAGGAGGAATGCTAGATGATACAGCAGGATATAGATTGACTGGAGACTTGTATGGAAAAATGGCAGGTGGCATTTAATCCAGACAAATGTGACGTGATACATTTTGGAAGGTCTAATGAAGGAGGGAAGTGCACAGTAAATGGTAGAATTCTGAGAAGCACAATCATAGAGCAGTATCTAGGTCTACAGGTTCACAGTTCCCTGAAAATGACAAGTCTAGTGGAGAAGATGGTCAGGGCAAAGTGTATAAAAACTGGTCATGTTGCAGCTCGCTAGAACTTCAGTGAGGCTACATCTGCAATGTTGTGTACAATTCTGCTCACCAAACCACCACAAGGATGATCAGCTTTGCAAAGGGTACAGAAACAGGTTACCAGGATGTCACCTTGTTTGGAGGATATTAGTTATGAGGAGATGTTGGATAAAATTGGTTTATTTTCTTTTGAACATCAGAGGCTGAGGGGCAACCCGGTAGAAATTTACAAAACTGGGAGAGACATGGATAGTTGGAGTCTAGAGTAGAAATGACAGTTTGTGTAGGGGACATAAGTTTAAAGTAATAGGGAAAAATGTAAAGGAAGTGTGAAAAGTAAGTTTTTACACACAGGACAGTATGTGCCTAGAATGCATTGCCAGAGGAAGTGGGATAAGCAGGTACAATCACAATGCTTAAAAGACATCTTGATGGATTTGTGAATTGGCAGGGAATAGAGAGATACAAACTGTGCAGGGGAAAGAAAGAGATTTCATGATTAGAAAATCATGCGTTAATGGAGGCTTGTGGGCTAAAGGGACTATTCCTGTTCTGTAGTGTTATTTGAGACCTCAGTTTTTCAAATACAGACTGGAATATTGGTAGAGTAAGAGGCAGCAAGGGTAAGTTTTCCTGGATTGTATGCACGATAAATTTCCGAAAACAGTGCATTCAGTTCAAAAAGAAAGAGCGCTCGTTTGGTCCTACTTCTTGGGAATGATGGGAGCCAAGTAGATCAAGTGTCAGTGTCAGACCATTCAGGAGACCATGATCACGTGTAGGAAGGTACAGAATAATGTCAGATAATAACCAGCATTAATTCAGAATGAGAAAACTCAATTGATGGAAAGTTGTCTTCAAGGGCAAGGTCAAAGCTGGACAGCAATGACTGGAGTGACAGGTTGATGGGACAAAGTATAAATAATAATAAGGGCTACTTTCAAAGAGAAGATGGCTCAAGTACACTCAAAAAGGAAAGGAAGGGCAAACATTCAGGGCTGCTTGTATGACAATTAGAATTTAAGATAAGATTTAAAAAAAACACTTATGATAGGTGTCAAGGAGAAAAGTCCAAATTGACAGTCACAAGGAATACAGAAGGTCCAGAAGTTGGGGCAAGCAGATGAAAAAGCACACAAGGAAGGGAGACAGTTAGGAGAAAAGGTTGGCAGCCAGTTGAGAGGGGCTGGTAACACACTGGCTATAACAATGTAGGAGAGAAACATGCAGATTCTGGGCTCAGACACAGGGCAAAATTTAGGAGCCCTTTGGCCTTATCGGAAGCAGCAGAGGCAGTGGATCGATTGCCACCATGAGTGAGACAATGAAGCTCTTTGAGCTCCTCAGTTGTTGTTGTAGGTGAGGATGGAGGATACATGGGGGAGGGGGAAGAAATGTTCAATGAGAACAAACTTGTATTAGAGATATCATTAAAAAATAAACATACTGCAGGTCACACAGAAAGCTGATTTGGCTCTTATGCTAAATATAAAGACTGAGAACTGGAGTTATAAACCAGTGGAAACAGATTCCATTGAAATGGTTCAGTACTGACTGTGATTGAAAGCAAAATCCAAACATCCAATAGCTACCTACAAACTCACTTCTGTGTCAGCAAATGAGATAAATGAGTGAATCCCTTCCCACCCTCAGAGCAGACGAATGGCCTCTCTCCAGCGTGAACTCGCTGGCGTATATTGAGGCTAGTTGATCACCTGAACACATGTCTGCAAAAAACACACAAATAGTCTCTCAGCAGTGTGAACATATTGATGATTCATCAGTTGCCCAGAACATTTAAAGCACTTCCCACAGTTTGGACATTTAAAAGGTCTCTCGTCAGTGTGAGCAGCTTGTATGTCAGGACTGTGGTTCACCAAGTGAATCCCTCCCCACAATCAAGGCTTGCATTGTGCCAGTCCTGGTAATTAACTAAAACCGTGTCCACACACACAATACGTGTATGCTTTCTCCTTACATGTTCAAAATCTGATAATGTTCTGTTTACAATAAACTGAGGTGTCCATAAGACCCTGGGATTATGCCTGGTGTCAGTTTCCCTTTGAGTACACTGTGAAATCAATTTAAAACAGAACAATGCAATGAAGAGAGAGTCCACACAAACACCAGGCTGCCTATGCAATCAGCTTGTAATGAATCTGGTAGTTTGATTAGATTAGACTCCCTACAGTGTGGAAACAGGCCCTTTGGCCCAACAAGTCCACACTGCCCCTTGAAGCATCGGACCCAGACCCATCCCCCTATCACCCACACACCCCTGAACACTCCGGGCAAATTAGCATGGCTAATCCACCAATCCACCTAGCCTGCACATCTTTGGACTGTGGGAGGAAACCGGAACACCTGGAGTAAACCCACACAGCCATGGGGAGAATGTGCAAACTCCGCTCAGACAGTTGCCCGAAGCTGGAATCGAACCCGGGTCCCTGGCGCTGTGAGGCTGCAGTGCTAACTACTGAGCCACCGTGCCACCCCGTAGGATTAATGACACACTATTTTAAAAAAAGTGACCACAAAAGCCAGTGATTCACTAATGTCGATCAGGGAACAGAAGCTGCCACCTGGTCTGGACTTATACAAGACTCTGGCGTCTTTGTGAGTGGACAGACAAAGAATGTTGAGAAAGAGGTGAAATACAGGTATTGACTAAATCCACATCTCAATCAGGACTTTGACATCATGTCACAAACCCTTAATCTTCACTGTTGTGAATGTCCAGTGTGGAAGATCTATGGAACACCATCACGGTGAGGACCCCCTCCAAGTCACACATCATCCTGACTTGTTTGAATCCAGTGCAGGATGAACAGCAATTTCCTCCAATTAAACACTGAGACAGCTTCTACACTGACTGCAACCTTCTGTCTAGTAACTGTGTGAAGCTGAACCAGACTGTTCACAACTCTGATGAAATACTTCACACTAAGATGAGCTTTCTCCTGCATCATCACCAAACTAACTGTTTCTATCTCAGTAACATCACCTGACTCCATCCACATCTCAGCTCATCTGCTGCTGAAACCCTATCCATTCTTTGTTACTTCTAGATTTAACTACTCTAACACAGACCGGTCCCCCACATTCAACCTTCCTGTAATGTTGGAGTGATTCAAATCTCTGCTGTCTCATTTCGAGTGTTATTGGCCCAAAGTGCATCACAGGTGCTAAAAAGATACATCAACAGATCTGTTAAAAGACTATCCAATTTAGCATCGTGATAGTACCATACAGCATGATAAGTTTTTCTCAAAGTTAGAATGGGACCTACTTTCCACAGGACTATGCAGTGGTTACTCTCACGGATTGCTGTTCTGGATGAATGCTGAGGATGAGACAACATAGGTTTTCCCCTCCCTCTCTCGCACTGTTCTTCCTCATCCCTGTTGTACCATTTTGTTTCTATGTCTCCTGTACACTCAAACATGTCTGTGTAGCTCCTTGAAAAGATAACTTTAATAAAACTTCAAGTATATTCTTTTTTGCTTCATGCAGCAAGTCATATGTGTATTGTCTCCTCTTTTCTTGCACTCGCAAAATCCTGCTGAGAAGAAAATGCCAGTTGCTGAAGGAACATTCGCAACAGTGGGATTCAAACCCACATCAATGAAAAGACTGGAGTCTTAATTCAGCACCTTAGACTGTTCAGCCACAGTAACTGACAAGTCGTGGTCATCCTTATTGTCTTCAATGATGATGTCGCTGCACCAAATTTTAGTCATGGAGCAGGAGAGGCCTCGAGACTGCATTACCATTTCTTAAATCTCTAACAACCTCAACCTCAACACCATTTTTGCCTCAAATCCCTGCAGAGTCTCCAATTTCTCTCAGGTTACCTCTCAAGCTTTTCTCTTCTCAAGAAAAGAACTTCTTGCTGTTTAACAGAAAGTGTGAAAGAAACATAGGAGGTCTGGCAATGAGACAAGTGAAATCATGTTAGTTTCAAGATATTTGCACTATTTCTTTCTCTCCGCAGGAATGGCTTCACTAACATCCTACATAATTGTTAAAAATTGTAACAACTATGTAGCAATTAAAGCTAAAATTCGATCTTCTCTCTTAATCATTTGCAGCACCCACAGAGGACTTTAGACCCATTTCTGTCCTTTTCCATACCCATCCTGAATCGAAAAGAGCGAAAATAACAGACCTGCTGAATTTATCCAGCACATTTTCTGGACATTTTGGGTTTCTAAATTAATTCCCTCAATGTGTCAAATGTCTTAAATGCTTGCTCACAAGGTCTTGGTATTTGCTATTTAAATAGTGCACTGTGAACACTTCAATCATCCATTTTATATGAAACAAGCACACAGTAACTGAACCGTCTTCACGCAAAAATACAAAAATGTATTTCCTTTCTCATCTTTTAAGCCCGTTTGGTTTTTTGTACCATTTAATATGAAGTCTTACAACTGCACCAGAAACCTCTGGTTAAAAAGATTCTGAAAATGTAGTCCGTAACATGAGAATTGGCAAAAGTTGTTGACACACAGAAGAAAGAAAATGTTGTGTGAGATTCAGCAAATAAAGGAACATTTCTTAGACTGTAGCTGAAAAAAATTGGTTTATTGAAACAGACTTTTTCACCATTCGACCGAGTGACTGGAGTTATACAGGGCACTTAAAGATGAGGGCAACAACATCACAAAATTAATTTTGAATGTTAAATCCTGGAGCAAGTACTGAAAATGGATTGCAATGTGAATGAGAAGAATACATTGGAACCTTGGGATTTTCTAAAGCAGTTACCTTTTACTTCCTTGGACTGCAGCGGCGTCAGTGAAAAACCCATTTGTCACCTTATAAAGCAGGATTTGAACATTGACTGTGGAAGGCCAAGTTAACTCAGTTGTTGGAACATACGCTGTTTAAGTGCAGAGTTGTGAGTACGAGCCCAACACTGGGCACCACCTGTTTATTTAGTATTTTCCCTTTGCAAATTCCCTTCCTCCAGCTATTCTTGATGACCCTTACATCCCATGAATCAGCTTAGCGAATCTCTTTTGCACCGCATTCAACGCCAGCATATCCTTTCTTAAATACGAGTAGCTAAACCAATATGGCTTCACCAACATCCAATACAGTTGTTACAAGATGTCCCGATCCTCAAAACACTAACACCTCGCAGTTAAGGCCAAAATTCCATTTACTTTCTTCATAACTTCAGCATCAGTTTAGGACTTTAGACCCATCCTTGCCCTTTTCCACACAAATCCTGAATCGAATAGTTATAATAACTGCCTGCAAAATGCTATCCCACTGAAACTTCAACCACTTGCTCAACTTTGTAACCTAAAGTCAAGTCCAGGACCTTCCCCTTCCTTGTTGGGACTTCTACTTAATGGCTGAAAAAATGCTCTCCTGGATGTATTTTAAAAATTCTGATAAATCCTTCACATTATGACGACTCCATTAATGTTGAGGAAGTTGAAAGTCTCTGCTACCATAATCCTGCTACTTCTACACTTTCTCAAAATCTGTCTCCTTATTTATTTAAAGGGGTTTTCAAAAATGTCACCTGTCCTTATTGCTGTATAGATTCCCGAAGCAAAATAACAATATCTCCTCCTCCTTTAACACCTCCACTGCCTTGCATGAAGGCCCTGTATCCTGGAATACTGAGCTGCTAACCATGTCCAAGTGACAGCAATGGCTTTATGACCCCACTAATTTGTATCCTCAAATCATCTGCCTTATTCATCTGACTCCAAGCATTAAATACCATTCACCCTTGGCAAACTCGCTTATATCTTAATTGCCCAATGACAATGCCTTCCAGACTCTCTTGTTTCTTCTCTTTTTGGCCATTATTATTTTGAACATTCTCTGGATTTCAGCCCACTGCTAAACTTTTTACATGACCCCCAACAGTACTGGAAACCCACCCCCACCCCCCACAAGGATGCAGTTCCCATTCCAGTTTAGGTGTAACCACTGTGTGTAATTCTACTCTTCCTGCTGAAGGACGGATGTTGTAAAACTGCAAAAGGTTCAGAAAAGAATTGTAATGGTTATTATTGTAATAGTGTACCATTAATACACTAAGTTGCAAGCATTTTGGGATGACTCGGTTCCCAGTTGCTCATATGAAATGTACTGACTGTCATTGAGTGAAAAATAAAAACCACAGGTTCCTCGCACTTGTTGGAGGTGAGGATAGAGGAGATAGGCTCTCCATCTCCCCTTTCAAAATAAATTAGTCTGCTTTTGAAATAAAGATCGAATGCACAGTAGTTTTAATAAAATTTATATCATTTTTTCTCCCAACTAGGTAACCAGACATGTGGTGTTTTCAAACATCATGAGAAACAAGCCCAGATAACATGACTTGGATACAGATAATACGAGCAACAAAAATTCCTACAGATTCTTGGGAACTCATTGGTGGTTAACCACAGTGGCTCAGCGGTTAGCACTGCTGCCTCACAGTGCCAGAGACCTGGATTTGATTCCACCCTTGGGCAACCGAGCATGTGGTTGTTGGCATATTCTCCCTGTGGCTGCGTGGGTTTCCTCTCGGTGCTCTGGTTTCCTCCCATGTGCTGGTTAGTGGATTCGCCAAGCTAAATTGCCCAGAGTGTTCAGTGATGCATACATTTGGTGGGCTACGGGGAGATGTGTCTGGGTGGGATGCTCTGAGGTTTTGTGTGGAATTCTTGGGCCGAAGGGCCTGTTTCCATACTGTAGGAATACTCCGAATTCTATGAAAACCCGTCCTAATGAACTAGGGAATCCCTTTTCACACACTGTGTGGGTGGATTGTCTTTACCCAGTGTGAATGTGTTGATATACAGCAATAAAACGTTATCATTTTCAAAACCTACTCTACAGTTACGTATTTGTTATTGAGATTAATGCGAAAGGATTAATAAATTAAACGCCATTTATTTCAATGCCAGAGGCCTAACAGCTAAGGCAGAGGAACTCAGGGCAAGATTGGAAACATGAAACTGGGTTATCATTGCAATTACAGAGGCAAGGCTCAAAGATGGACAGGGCTGCCAGCTTAATGTTCTAAGATATAGTTCCTATAGAAAGGATAGAAAGTCGAAGGGGGAGGGGGAAGCAAAGCAAGAGAGGAGGGAAAAGTGGCATTTTTGAGCAAGGATAACATTATGGCGTTACTTAGGCAGGATATATCTGAGAATACATCCAGGGAAGTTATTTGGGTGAAACTGAGAAATAAGAAAGGGATGATCACCTTATTGGGATTATACTATAGCCACCCCCAATAGTCAGCAGGAATCTGACAAATAATTTTGAAAGAAGTTATCTGTAAGAATAACAGGGTGGTGATGGAAGGGATTTTAACTTTCCAAACAGACTGGGAATTCCATGGTCTAAAAGGCTTGGATGGAGCGGAGTTTGCTGAGAGTGTACAGGAAAATGTTCTGATTCAGTATGTGATGTACCGACTACAGAAGGTGCAAAACTTGACCTGCTCTTGGCAAATAAAGCAGGACAGGTGACTAGGGTATCAGCAGGGGAGGACTTTGGGGCCAGTGACCATAATTCTATTAGTTTTAAAATAGTGATGGAAAAGAGTAGACCGGATCTGAAAGTTAAAGCTCTATATTGGGGGAAGGCCAATTTTAATGGTATTACACAAGAGCTTTCAAAAGTTGATTGGGGCAGATGTTTGCAGGTAAAAAAGAAAGGTTAGAAAGTGGGAAGCCTTCAAAAAAAAGAGATAACGAGAGTTCAGGGACAGTATACTCCTGTTCGGGTGAAGGACAATGCTGGTAGGTATAGGGAATTCTGGATGACTAGAGAAATCAAGGTTTTGGTCAAGAAAAAGGAGGAAGGACAAGTCAGGTATAGACAGCAGAGATTGAGTGAATGCTTACAAGAGTATAATGACAATAGTATACTTAAGAGGGAAATTAGTAGGGCAAAAAGGGAACATGAGGTAACTTAGGCAAATAGTATTAAGGAAAATCCAGTGGGATTCTACAAATAGATTAAGAACAAAAAGGATAACTATGGGGAGATAGGGCCCCTTAAAAAGCAGCAATGCCTCCTATGTGTGGAATTGCAAGAAATGGGGAATATAATAAAACAAGTATTATGCATCAGTATTTACTACAGAAAAGGATATGGAAGATATAGACTGTGGGGAAATAAATAGCAACATCGTGAAAATTATCCATATTACAGAGGTAGTGATGCTTTAAACGCATAAAAGCGGATAAATTCCTGGGACCTGATCAGGCGTATCCGAGAACTCGGAGGGAAGCTAGGCAAGTGATTGCTGGGCCCCTTGCTGAGATATTTGTGTCATCGATATCCACAGGTGAGGGACCAGAAGTTGGCTAATGTGGTGCCACTATTTAAGAAAGGTGGTAAGGAAAAGCCAGGGAACTATAGGCCAGTGAGCCTGATATTAGTGGTGGGAAAGTCGTTCTAGGAATCCTGAGGGATAGTACTTGAAATATTTGGAAAGGGAGGGACTGATTAGGGATAATCAACATGGCTGTGTGTGTAGGAAATCATGTCTCACTGACTTGATTTTTTTTTGATGGAGGAACAAAGAGGATTGAATAGCGCAAAGAGGTGGATGTATTCTATATGGATGTCACTAAGGCGTTTGACAAGGTTCCTCATGGTAGACTGATGAGCAAGGTCAGATCACATGGAATACAGAGAGAACCAGTCATTTGGAAACAGATCTGACTTGAAGGTAGAAGACGGAGTGCTGGTGGAGGGTTGCTTTGTAGACTGGAGGCCTGTGACCAGTGGTGTGCTGCAAGGATCAGAGCTGGGTCCACTCCATTTTGTCATTTATAAAGATGATTTGGATGTGAATGTACGAGTTATAGCTACTAAGTACCAATCCTTGCAGCATACTGCAGGTCAAACGCCTTTCCAAATGGCCAGCTCTCCCTGGATTCCATGTGATCTAACCTTGTTAATCAGTCGACCATGCGGAATATCGAAAACATCCACCGCTCTGCCATCAATCTTGTTTCTAACTTCTTCAAAAAAACTCAATCAAGTTAGTAAGACATAATTTCCTATGGACAAAGCCATGTCGACTATTCCCCATTCAGTCCACGCTTTCCAAATATATGTAAATCCTATCCCTCAGAATTCCCTCCAACAACTTACCCACAGCTGACGTCAGGCTCACCAAAAGTTTATTGTTCCCTGGTTTTCTGTTACCACCTTTCTTAAACAATGGCACCAGATTAGCCAACCTCCAGTGTAACAGCTCACCTATGACTGTCAATGGTGCAAATATCTGAGCAAGGGGCCCAATTGCAAGCCTAGCTTCCCGCAAAGTTCGAGAATACACCTGAAGAGGTCCTGGGGATTTATCCACCTTTATGGTCTGTAAGGCATCCAGCACCACCTCCTCCACAACATGGAACTTTTCAAGATACACATTCATTTCTCTAAGTTCTTTAGCTTTTGTATCCTTGATCACAGTAAATACTGATGTAAAATACTTTTTTGTATCTCACCCAACTCGTGCATTCCCACACATAGGCGGTCTTACTGTGCTTTTAAGGAGCATAGTAGTGTCAAAATTGGCCTTAGTCTCATTTAAAACTTTGACTCTTAGACCAAAGTCTATCCTTTTCCATAATTATTTTAAAACTAATAGAGATACAATCATAGGCCCCAAAATATTCTCGCCCCTGCTGACCCCTCAGTCACCTGCCCTACCTTATTTCCCAAGAGAAGATCAAGTTTTGAGCAGGGACTAATGACACCAGTACAAACAGCCCAAAGATCAAAGTTCATTCCTTGATTTAAGGGCAAAATCCTTCAAATGTGGTTGTGGTGAACTTGCTGGTGTGTTAACAGTTGGGATGATTGAGTGAATCCCTTTCCACACATAGAACAAGTGAATGGTCTGTCCCCAGAGTGAACTCGCTGGTGTCTCAGCAGGTTGGTTGAGTGAGCGAGCAAATCCCTTCCCATACTCGGAACATGTGAACAGTCTCTCCCCACTGTGAACTCGGTGTTTCAGCAGGTTGCTTGACTGAGTGAATCCCAGCCCACAATCAGAGCAAATGAACGGTTTCTCCCCAGTGTGACTGCGTTGGTGCATTTCCAGCTGGGATGGGTAAATAAATCCCTTCCCACAATCCCCACATTTCCACAGTCTCTCCCAAGTGTGACTGCGCTGGTGTTTGGGCATTTCAGATGAATCTTCAAAGACTCTTCGACACACAGACAATACGCATTTCTCCCTGGTGTGAACAGTGCTTCTTCCTTTAATGTTCAAAATCCTGAGATAATTAGGTTATGACAAACAGATTGAGTGTCAGATCTGGATGTGGTTTTGTTTGATTTCTCTGAATGCAATCAAAATTTCAAACTGAAGAAAAAAAAGAAACGTAGAGAGAGAGAGAGAGAGAGAGAGAGAGAGAGAGAGAGAGAGAGAAACCAGAAGAACACACACAAAGATTGTGAAACTCAGAAATTAATCTGGTCAATTGTGGATGCAACACTGAGGGGCACTGCTGGATTATCAGTAAAACTGAACTGGTTCATTTAATGTCCTTCAGGGAAAGGAAACAGTCAGCGTTTGCCCAAAACTACAAAAAGAGATAGAGTTTGGACAGACATGAAGGGCAGGCATTTTATACATCTGAAAATGAATCCAATTCCTGTTTTCTCCCCATACCCTCTGATGCTTCTGAAGGACTAAGAATACACAGCAAAATACCCGAAATCTGGAATAAAAACAGAAAAAGATGGAGATACACAGTAGATCTGGCAGCATCTGAAATGTTAATAGATGCAGGAACCATTGCAATCTTGAAGAAGTGTTGAGATGATCATCCACTGCACCATAATATAGGTTACACACCGAGTGCCAGAAAACGGGCCTAGCTTAAATAGGTGCTTGATGGCCAGCACCGATACAATGGGGACAGTGTGTTCAACAATTGTACCCGACTGTCTGACCCCATTTAGTTCCGTGTTTCTCTCCTATTCTCTTTTAGGAAACAGGCAGCAGCAAGTAGTGAAGAATGCAAATGATATTTCGGCCTTCATTGTGACAGGATTCGAGTACAGGAGGAGGGATGTCTTTCTATAAGGGCCTTGGTGAGACCACACCTGCAGTAGTGTGCACCTTTGTTCTCCTTTCCAAAGGAAGGATGGTCTGGCTACTGAATGATCGCAAAGAAGGTTCACCAGACCAATTCCTGGGATCACAGGACTGATGTATGAAAAGAGATTTGATCTTGATTAATCCTTCTTTCTTTTAATCTTTCAGCCACCGACAACATCATGAACTAATTTCACGTCCCATTTGCTGATTTGAGTCTTTTACTGCTAAAGGTATACTTTGGTTCCCATTCCCCTGTCATACGAGTTTAAATCCTCACCAGTGGAACTAGCAAAAGCATCAACAAGAATATCTGTCCCAGCTCTGCCCAGGACAATTGTTCAAGCTTGTGCATGTCCCACCTTCCCCAGAAACAAACAAACAGTCTCAATGCCTCAGGAATCCAAATCTTTTTAAGTTATAGCTCCAGCCATGCACTCATCTCATCTGTCCTCTTATGCTTTTACTAGCATGTGCATTGTAGCAGCTCACACTGTTACGGGATTAGATCACGAAAGGTCCTGTGGGGATATAAAAGAGTCCTGTTGAGAAGGAACATTAGGGAATTTACTTGGGTTTCTGTTAACAGGCAGTTCAAAACACATAAGCATTTTAACAAGAGGCAGTGTTTAAAGGCCCGGTTCAGCCACAATCACAAGTTTGTTACTTAATGAAAAGTAGAAGCAAAAGTCTGATCCTACAGCATTCTGAACTGTTTAGGTAATTGTAACCAGAAATGCAAACAACCAATTAACGTGAAACGGTTAGCTAAATTCCTTGAGCAAATGTTTGTCAGCAATAAAAGCAGCTCACTGCATCATTATGGAAGGCAAAGCAATAAACGGTGTAAACACAACCTCTAAAAGACCAACAACATAGGAAGGGGCAAAGGAAGATTATAAAGAGAGAAGTCAGGGCTGCAGAGAGATAAAACAATTGAAATGTAGATACGGATAATTTGAACAAATTCTTACATCCAAAGATCAACGGAAGAGTGACAAAGATAGATTACAAAATCCAAAGTGAAGATATGGTTAGTGCCTTAGTTATTTGTGAAATCTAAACAAGTTCTGTTTAACAGCTTGGTAAAGTTCTAAAGTGACTGAATTTCACCCTCGGTGGAGTTTGAATAGATGCTCTTTATTAAAACAAGAAAGTAATAATGGAAAGCGCTTAGAGTAGAAAATGAAACTTCACTTTAAAAATCATTTGCAGCATACAAATTGTTGGGGTTGTAAACTGCAGCAGCAAGTCAGAAACACTGTTTGATCTTTTAAGCTGAAGTGACAGAGGGATTTTTCCACAATTTGTCAACTGTATTACAAAATTGTAGTTACTTTATATCAGAGTTGAGTTTAAAAGACTTTATCACAATTCCTAACAATCCACACTACAGTTAGTAGAGAATTTGGAAAAGTTCTTAGTGATAAGCTACTATTTTGGTTTTTGGCAAAAAAATGTGGTGCAGCTGGCAAATGTCTGAGGAGGAATATAACTGCCAAAGCATTGTAAGGTCCCAAAGACAGACGAAGTAGTTTTCGAGCTAACCTCAGGAGATTATAGAAGGGTTTAGGACTGAACATAGTGTTGTCCACGATTGTTTGAACATAGGACATAGAACATTACAGCACAGTACAGGCCCTTCGGCCCTTGATGTTTTGCCGACCTGTCATACCGATCTCAAGCCCGTCTAACCTACACTATTCCATGTACGTCCATATGCTTATCCAATGACACCCTAAATGTACCTAAAGTTGGCAAATCTACTAGCGTTGCAGGCAAAGCGTTCCATTCCCTTACTACTCTCTGAGTAAAGAAACTACCTCTGGCATCTGTCCTATATCTTTCACCCCTCAATTTAAAGCTATGCCCCCTCGTACTCGCCGTCACCATCCTAGGAAAGTGGTTTGCTTACTGGATTGGGTATATTGATTTGGGGTGTGTGGCTAACAATGACAACAATATTGCATGTAAATAACATCTAGCGAATGGAATAAAAATATCACAATCAGCCAGGGAAAGTCTGAATGTCATTGTCCACTCTTCCAATCTGAGCTGTATTTAAGAGGGGAATTAGGCCTCATGTGAAAGCCAGGTTTGGAGTGGACTCTGGCCTCTCCCACACATGTGGTAACAGAGCTCTGAATAAAGGTCACTCGTACAACTGAACACAACACAAACTTCTCCCGACAACAATGTGGCACTGGGTGTAAGCTTGACAATACTATATTTGAGATCTCGTATTTTAGTGTATCTCTTAACTTCCTATCTTCAGCTTTCAGGTCCTCCTCCCTTGGTTTTCCTATGTCACTGGTACAATCGGATGTTCATCCTCCCACTCCAGAATGTCCTGAAGCTGCTCCATGTCATTGCTAATCCTGGCACCAGGGAGGCAACATACCATCCTGGATTCATGTCTCTCTCTATCCCTTACTATTGAATCCCCTGTCTCTACAGTCATATTTATCGTTTCCCTCCCCTTCTATGCAGCGGAGTTACTCCGAGTGCCATGAACCTGACTGATGCTGCTTCCCGAGTGGCCACCCCAACATCCCCCACCTCTCTCCCCCACCCCCAACCCCCCAACCGAACAGTACCCAAAACAGTATATCTATTTGAGGGAGATGACTCTAGCACTTCCTTTCTGAGCCTTTTACTTGTCTGATAGTCACCCATTCTCTTGCTGTCTGTGTAATCTTCACCTGCTGCGTGACCAGTCTGTTGAGAATGCGACCACAACCTTCTCAGTTACCATGGATGCTCCATACTGACTGCACCCACAGCTCAAGCTCTGAAAAGCAGTTAACCAGTAGCTGCAGATGGACACACTTCCTGCACAAATAGCCAATAGGGACACTGGTAATGTCCCAGAGTTTAATGCGGAAAACTGTGAGGTGATTCACATTGGAAGGAGTAACAGGAATACAGAGTACTGGGCTAATGGTAAGATTCTTGATAGTGTGGATGAGCAAAGAGATCTCGGTGTCCATGTACATAGATCCCTGAAAGTGTCCACAAGTTGATAGGGTTGTTAAGAAGGTGTACAATGTGTTCGTTTTTATTGATAGAGGGATTGCGTTTCAGAACCATGAGGTCATATTGCAGCGGTACGAAACTCTGGTGCGGCCGCACTCGGAGTTCTGGTCACCGCATTGCACGAAGGATGTGCAAGCATTGGAAAGGGTGCACAGGAGATTTACCAGAATGTTGCCTGGTATCGAGGGAAGGTCTTATGAGGAAAGGTTGAGGGACTTTAGGCTGTTTTCGTCAGAGAGAAGAAGGTTCAGAGGTGACCTAATAGAGACATACAAGATGATATGAGGATTAGATAGGGTGGGCACTGAGATCCTTTTTCCTCAGATGGAGCTGGCTAGCACGAGGGGATATAGCTTTAGATTGACGGGTCATAGATATCGGACAGATGTCAGAGGTAGGTTCTTTACTCAGGGTAATAAGGGCGTGCAATGCCCTGCCTGCAACAGTAGTAGACTCGCCAAGTTTAAGGGCATTTAAGTGGTCTTTGGATAAACATATGGATGATAATGGAATAGTGTGGGTTAAATGGGCTTCAGTGTGGTTTCACAGGTCGACACAACATCAAGAGCCTATGTTCTATTGTGCAAGAGGAGCACACCACAGATGTGATGTCTTCTGTTATGACTTCTCTCCAGATTAAGCCAGTTTCTGCCTTAAAAAGAATTTAATTAAGCTAGGTCCTCCCCCTTCATTTCAAACATTACTATTATAAACCTAAAGCCCCTAACTTTATTTAAGCTAATATATACTTTAAAAACTGTAAGAAAATTCTTTACGATATCAAATATCAATTGGCTGTTTCCATTAGGACTGAGAGACTTTCTGAACTGCCCAAACTGAGACTGAGCATCACACTCAATCTTTCAGTTTCACTTTCTGTTTCACCCAACTCCAAAGCACTCTCATTTAGCCAAGCAGCACTCACAGTGCAGCCTTTTCATTTTCATTGTCTGCTCACACCCACTCTGATCTCAGCCTCCCATACTGTTTCAATGCAGCTCAATGGAAGCTCAGGGAACAGCATCTTCACGTTAAATGCAATAATTTATAAACCTCAGGAATCAACACAGACTTCAGCAGTTTCAGGATCAATGGAGTTGTCAGGAAATGGAAGATTCCACCTGGAGGGGTGCTGGAATTTGTGCCCATCAGGAATTTTAAAAGGAAGTTTGCAGGTATTCAAGAATGAAAAATGTATAGACTAAAATCATGAAGTGGGCGAATGGGACTAAATATGACAGTTCTTTCAAAGAGACGAGGTGTTGTTTGGACAAATCTACCCCTCTCAGGCCAATATCTCCTTTCTCAGCTGCAGGGTATAGAACTGAACACTTATCCCAGAGGTGATCAAACCAAAAATTTGAATATCCTGCTTTCAAGTTACAAACTTACCAGGAGTATTCTCCCACGCATAGAATGGTTAAACCTCTTTCCTTTCACTGTTAAGTGTCAATGATACTCAGATCCTGATCACTCCGCTTAATGGAGAACTTGCATTGGGATCCTGGTCTGCAAATTATTCTCAATAAATATCCTGTAAAGCAAATCCACAAGAGACAAATAACGGTCAGGCCTGGACAGAAATCCAGAAAACACAAGATTGTCTGGAAAAGGCAAACATTTCTCTTGGTTTCTGTTAGTTATGTATAAATCCTCCTCTTAAAAGCACCCTGCTCCCCCACACAGAAAGATGCAGAGGTAAAATACACCCATTATTAGAGACTGAGGAAGTCAGACATTAATAAATTTGACCAGGGAGCACAAGGGGACTCAGAGCACTTTCAGTGATTTGATCCCAATCATATGAATACTGGGCAAACGGATATGCTTTAATAGATCATAATATTTAAAGCAGGACTTCCTACAGTGAGAGTGCAACAGGTAACATGAAGTTCTAAGCAAGGATTAGCGGATCCGAAACGTTATTTTTTTTCCTTTCACAGATGCTACCAAACCTACTGAGCTTTTCCAGCAACTTTGTTTTTGAACATGCAGTTCTGAACACGTTTTCGACATTTCTCCTCCATTAAATATCTAACGTATAACTTGCAGCAATTTATACTGCCTGAAGCCAGTACTCCGCCAGCGTCAAAGGTCCTTCCCAGGAAATACACGCCGTGTCTCAGTCTGGGAAAGAAGTCCAGAAAAACAAAAACAAAAACAAAAACAAACATTTCTCTTGTCCTAATCTCCCCTCCCAAGCAAGAAAGGCTGCGCTTGCGTTCCACTACAGGTTGCCACCTATAAATATGGCGATCCGGCATGAGTCCCGAAGATCACTGCCCCTAATAAAGATGGTGGCAATTACCTCTGCCTATCGCAGCCTCAGGTCCGTAGCAGTTTTTCCGTTTGCTGCAAAACACGGGACCGGCATGTTAAAATTTGTTTTCTGACATGCATCAACGGCTAATAAAGCCTCTCAGTCAATACCGAAAGTATTTCCCTCCCGTTTTTTTGCAGCTTTCCTTTTTATCCCGTGTACTGTACCTTCGGCAAGCAGCTAACCCTCATTCGCAGAGATATTGCGCCCGCGGACAGAGGCGATCACATGATTTTCACACAGACAAACATCTCACTCGCTCTGATTGGCTGGAGGGTAGGCCGCTTCCATTGGCCCCGCCCCGTGCTCCGATTGAACCAAAGCTGACATCGCTCACAGGGAGATAGCAATAACTGCAGGTGTTGGAGTCACAGATGACACAGTGTGGAGCTGGAGGAACACAGCGAGCCAGGCACCATCAGAGGAGCAGGAAAGTTGATGGTTCAGGACCCTTCTTCAGAAATGGGGGAGGGGACGGGAACTGAAACATAAACAGAGTGGGGGCTGGGGAAGGTAGGTGGGAAGGTGATAGGTGAGTGCAGGTAGTCAGTGGTGAAGATTTTTCCTGCTGTTCATTACCTCTGTGAGTGATGGTGAGGGTTCATCCCGAGATGGGGAAAAAAAGGGCCATTCCTGATTCTCCTAATGTACGGCAAAACAGCTTGTATTTTATGGAAACTTTTACTCTGTCATTTTCCTCGATGTTTTGGCTGTTTCAGAGACTTGGATAGAGCAGGGTCAGGAATGGATGTTGCAAGTTCCAGGGTTTAGATCTTTCATTAAGGTCAGGGAAGATGGTAAAAGAGGGTGAGGTGTGGCTTTGTTAGCCAAGGACAGTACAACGGTGGCTGAAAGAACTTTTGATGAGGTGGTATGGGCTGAGAGCAGAAACAGGAGAGGAGAGGTCGCACTGCTGGGAGTTTTTTATAGGCCCCTGCAAAGTTCCAGGGATGTGGAAGAGTGGATTGGCAAAATGATTCTGGGCAGGAGTGAAAAGAACAGGGTGGTCATTATGGCAGCTATTAACTTCCCTAACATTGAATGGAAATGCTATAACTCTAGTATGTCGGATGCATCAGTTTTTGTCCAATGTGTGCAGGAGGGTTTCCTGACTCGGTATGTCGAAGGGCCGACGAGAGGGGAGGCCACACTGGATCTGGTACTTGGTAATGAACCAGGCCAGGTGTTTGATTTAGTGGTAGGTGAGCACTTTGGACAGAGTGACCATAATTTGGTTATGTTTACTGTAGCAATGGAAAGGGTTAGGAATATGCCACAGGGCAAGAGTTATAGATGGGGGAAGGGCAATTATAATGTGATTAGGCAAGACTTAGGAGGCATAGAATGGGTTAGCAAAATGCAAGGGATGGGGACAATCGAAATGTGGAGCTGGTTTATGGAACAGATATTGCTGTCCTTAATAAGTATGTCCCTGTCAGGCAGGGAGGGAGCGATAAGGGAACTGTGGTTTACAAAAGAAATTGTATCTCTTGTTAAGCAGAAGAGGGAGGCATATGTGACGATGAGACAAGATGATTCAGATGAGGCGATGGAGAGTTACAGATGAGCTAGTAAGGATTTAAAGAGAGAGTTAAGAAGAGCAAGGAAGGGACATGAGCAGACATTGGCAGGTAGAATAAAGGAGAACCCTAAAGCGTTCTATAGGTATGTGAAGAATAAGACGATGTCTCGGGTAGGAATAGGGCCAGTCAAAGACAGAAGTGGGAAGTTGTGTGTGGACCCTGTGGAGATTGGAGAGGTGCTAAATGCTTATTTCTCATCTGTTTTCACTGAGGAACAGGAGAATATTGTAGAGGAGGTGACTGAGTTACGGGCTACTAGAATTGAAAGGATTAAGGTTAGTAAGGAGGAGGTGTGATCAATTCTAGAAGGTGTGAAGTTCGTAAATCCCCTGGGCCAGATGGGATTTTTCCGAGGATTGTCTGGGAAGCCAGATAGGAGGTGGCAGAGTCTTTGGCCTTGATCTTTGAGTCCTCATTATCTACAGGTTCAGTACCAGAGGTCTGGAGGATTGCAAATGTTGTGCCCTTGTTCAAGAAGGGCAGTGGGGCTGACCCAGGTAATTATAGACGTGTGAGCCTTACATCTGTTGTAGGAAACATTTTGGGAAGGATTATAAGAGATAGGATTTATTATCATCTAGCAAGCAACAATTTGATTGGAGATAGTCAGCATGGATTCGTCAAGGGCAGGTTGTGACTCCCAAAACTCATTGAGTTTTTTGAGAAGGTGACCAAGCATGTGGCTGAGGGAAGGGCAGTTGACGTGGTGTACATGGACTTCAGTAAAGCCTTTGATAAGGTTCCACATGGTAGGCTATTGAAGAGAATACAGAGACACGGGATTGAGGGAGAATTAGCAGTTTGGATTAGAAACTGGCGTTCCGTAAGAAGGCAACGAGTGGTGGTTGATGGAAAATATTCAGCCTGGAGTCCAGTTACTAGTGGTGTGCCTCAAGGATTTGTTTTGGGACCACTGCTGTTTGTCATTTTTATAGATGACTTGGACGCAGGCATAGGTGGATGGGTTAGTAAATTTGCAGATGACACTAAAGTCAGTGGAGTGGTGGACAGTGTGGAAGAATGTTGCAGGTTGCAGGGAGACTTGGATAAACTGCAGAATTGGGCTGGAAGGTGGCAAATGGAGTTTAATATGGATTAAATGTGAGGTGATTCACTTTGGCAAGAATAATAGGAAGGCAGAATACCGGGTCAATGGAAAGATTCTTGGTAGTGTGGCTGTGCAGAAGGATCTTGGTGCCCATGTACTAAGATCCCTGAAAGTTGCCACCCAGGTTGATAGTGCTGTTAAGAAGGCTTACGGTGTGTTAGGTTTTATTGGTAGAGGGACTGAGTTCCGGAGCCATGATGTCATGCTGCAACTGTAGAAAATGCTAGTGTGGCCTCGTTTTGAATATTGCGTGCAATTCTGGTCGCCCCATTACAGGAAGAATGTGGAAGCATTGGAAAAGGTGCAGAGGAGATTTACCAGGATGTTGCCTGGTCTGGAGCGTAGGCCCTATGAAGAAAGGCTGAGGGACTTGGGTCTGTTCTCTCATTGGAGAGAAGGAGGCTAAGAGGGGATTTAATAGAGACATACAAGATGTTCAGAGGATTAAATAGGGTGGACAGTGAGAGCCTTTTTCCAAGGATGATGACTTCAGCTTGTACAAGGGGACATAGCTACAAATTGAGGGGTGTTAGATTTAAGACAGATGTCAGAGGCAGGTTCTTTACTCAGAGAGTGGTAAGGGCATGGAACACCCTGCCTGCCAGTGTAGTTAACTCAGCCACATTAGGGACATTCAAACAGTCCTTGGATAAGCATATGGATAATGATGGGGTAGTATAGGGCAAGGGGCTTAGATTAGTTCACAAGTCGGCGCAACATCGAGGGCCGAAAGGTCTGTTCTGTGCTGCATTGTTCTACGTTCTATGTTCGAGGTGCTTCACAGATGAGCAAAACATCGATTAAAGATATCAATTTTACGATGTATCATAAAGAATAAGAGAGAGGTTCAGGGAGGAAATTCCATAGTTTGGGTTGTCAGCAGCTCTAACCCTGGAGTGTTGTAAGTGGGGTGGGTCAGAAAAATATCTGGAAAGGGGAATTGCAGGAGTGCAAAAAACACATATGGCCTTCATGACGGCAAAGGTTTCAGAGACTGTCATTAGAGAGTACGGATGTCGCATGGAGCTTAAGGCATTACTCTGCACTCAATCCATTACAAGTCATGACCACAAAGGTACAGAAGATTTCTGATGCCTTAATCAGGCTGATCAATATTTGTATCGATGGGCTTGCAAAATGTCAGTAATCGCCTCTACCTCAGAGTCATGGTATTGTTGGGATGCTGCTACAGAAGAGGAGACAGGGAGCAAGGAATGTCACATAAAACGCTCTCCTCTTCTCACTATTTTCACTGCAAAACCAAGGGAGCACCTAACATACCACCTCTATCTCCCATCACAACACTTTGCCCCACAATAACTCTGTCTGCCCCTGCACAAGGAGAAGTGGGATTCTTTTCCAGGACCATGTGGTGCCCTGAAACTCTGAGTGAAGACCAAAAGCATCTGAGCGATGAGAGCAAAGATTTGAGAAGACTGTCTGCACCTTTGCTGAAACTTACAGGAGCACCAGGTCAAAGCAATAGGCAGCATGTGGAGTACAAACTGGAATTGAGTAAGTGTGCGTCCGTACAAATTTGGACAGGCCGGGGGTTTGGGACACTTGACAAAATTTTCAGTTTCCTTTTTGAATAGTCACCTGAAATGCCTTTTTAGAACCACTTCTAACCCTTATCCATGCTCTGATCTGGAGGGCCAGGTCACTCTTGCACTGGTTTCATCCTGCAATTTTATGAAGTCAGCAACAAGATGAGTTTCAACACTGACTTTGAAGATTATTAAAAGCTAACATCGATTGCCATTAGAATGTTTTGATTTTGATTTATGTTGTCTCGTGTACCGAAGTACAGTGAAGTGTTTTTGAGAGCGGTGCAGGCAGATCATAGCAAACAATGATTTACAGATCAAAGTGTGCATAGACAGAGCAAGGCATGCAAGGTTATGCCTGCATAGGAGGTGTGCAAAGCAAGATCAACACTATTTGGAGTTACAGAGTCCATTCATCAGTCGAATAATGGCAGAGAAGAAGCTGTTCTTGAACCCCTTGATGGGTGTGTTCAATCTTCTGCCGAATGGAAGAAGTTGGATGAGAGCATTACCGAGATGGGACGGGTCATTGATGATGTTGGCAGCCTTTCTGCGGCAAAGAGAAGTGTAAATGAAGTCCATGGATAGGAGGCTGTTGCCGTTGTGGCCTCCTCTACATTGGGGAAACCAAGCGGAGGCTTAGGGACTGTTTTGCAGAACACTTACGCTTGGTTCGCACTTTACAACTGCACCTTCCAGTTGCAAACCATTTTAACTCCCCCTCCCATTCCTCAGACGACATGTCCATCCTGGGCCTCCCGCAGTGCCACAACGATGCCACCCGAAGGTTGCAGGAACAGCAACTCATATTCCGCTTGGGAACCCTGCAGCCCAAAACGTATCAATGTGGACTTCACCAGCTTCAAAATCTCCCCACCCTCCACTGCATCCCAAAACCAGCCCAGCTCGTCCCTGCCTCCCTAACCTGTCCTTCTTCCCACCTATCCCCTCCTCCCACCTCAAGCCCCACCCCCATCTCCTCCATACTAACCTCATCCTGCCCCCTTGCCCTGTCCATCCTCCCTGGACTGACTTATCTCCTCCCTATCTCCCCACCTATACTCACCTTTACAGGCTCCATCCCCACCTCTTTGACCTGTCTCCTCTCCACCTATCATCTCCTCTATCCATCTTCAATCCGCCTCCCCCTCTCTCCCTATTTATTTCAGAACGCCCTTTCCCTCCCCCATTTCTGAAGAAGGGTCTAGACCCGAAATGTCAGCTTTCCTGCTCGTATGATGCTGCTTGGCCTGCTGTGTTCATCCAGCTCTACACCTTGTATTCTCTGGATAAGAGTTTGGCTTCTGTGATGATTCGTGCTGTGCACACAACTTTCTGCAGTTTCTTATGGCCTTGGGCTGAGCAGTCGTTGCACCAGGCCATTATGCACCCAGATAGGATGCTTTCTATGGTGCATCTGCAAAGGTTGGTGAGGTCTTCATGGACATGCAGTACAGTAGATAAACAAAACATAAAAAGTAAAAGTTCAAAAAGATGCCAAGTTAGACATGCTGAGACTTTGTCAGATTTGAAACTGTTTTGTGTAGGTAACAGTTAAAGAAAGCTCTTGCAGTTCTTTTGTCAGTGAGTACAGAAGTGCTGGTGAAATAAAGGATTATAGATGTAGCAGCCCTGAGTTAAGAGGAAAACAGCACAGGCATAAATATGCAGAAGATCACGAGGTTGACTAAGGTCAGTGTTGCTTATATGAACTGTGACTGGGCACAGTGGGGAGTTAATCAGATAAGAACAAGGATAAAATAGATCTGTGTCTGTGCAGTGGAGACCAACCAGAGTCAGAAAATGAAGGCCCAAGACAGACACTTTGAAGATCAAGGCTGCAAAAACTATCAGAAGTCCTTTTAACACTGTTGTTTAGCCACTGACAGGAACAGTACAACTGTTTGAGTGTAAGTTGTTGTCTGCATTTATCACTGCAGTTTGCCTGACAGCAGATCACCTTCTACTGACTCTATCTCAATAAAGTTGATTGTTGCTTCACAGCCCAGCTCTGCTGCCAAGTCTGCTCCTGCCTGAAAAGTGTAATCACAAAAGAAGATAATGCTTATTGCCAGTCCAGGCAGGCTGTGATTGTGGATGAGTGGGGAGGATGTTCGACAGAATGGGAAATGTTCATTCTGAAGAGATTGACCTGAAACAGTGACCATTAGTCTACTACTTTGCTGCTATGCCATTTCCCATTTTAATATGCCAATTCAAACTGTGCTGGTTTTGCTGAGTGTTCAGATCACAAGACCATAATGCATCCGAACAGAATTGTGCCATTCTGTCATGACTGAATGGTGTGCAGTTCTGGTCTCACTGCTATAGGAAGGATGTAGTGAAAGGGCTGAGGATTGACAAGGATGTTGCCAGAGTTGGAGGGTTAGTGACTCGCTTGTCAAATTGACTTTATTTCTGTGTATTACAATTGTTGTTCTGCTCCAGTTCTTATTTTAATCAGATGTTGATAATAATGCCCAGACATACAAGGCAGAAAATGATCTATCTCCATCAGCAGGGTATCAACCCCCTAATATTTTGAATAATTTTTTTTATCTCATCTGCTGTCTGGTTGCATATCTCTTTCTGTTTTCTTTTTGTTTTCTTTTTCGCCACTTTGTCACTTTACAGCCTGGAGGAACATTGAAATCTATAACTAAACTGACCACATGATATCTGTTCTCCTTCTGTCTTCCACCTTCCACGCACCTTCCTTCCAATGATAATAAAATGTGAGGCTGGATGAACACAGCAGGCCAAGCAGCATCTCAGGAGCACAAAAGCTGATGTTTCGGGCCTAGACCCTTCATCAGAGAGGGGGATGGGGTGAGGGTTCTGGAATAAATAGGGAGAGAGGGGGAGGCGGACCAAAGATGGAAAGAAAAGAAGATAGGTGGAGAGGAGAGTATAGGTGGGGAGGTGGGGAGGGGATAGGTCAGTCCAGGGAAGACGGACAGGTCAAGGAGGTGGGATGAGGTTAGTAGGTAGAAAGGGGTGCGGCTTGGGGTGGGAGGAAGGGATGGGTGAGAGGAAGAACAGGTTAGGGAGGCAGAGACAGGTTGGACTGGTTTTGGGATGCAGTGGGTGGAGGGGAAGAGCTGGGCTGGTTGTGTGGTGCAGTGGGGGGAGGGGACGAACTGGGCTGGTTTAGGGATGCGGTGGGGGAAGGGGAGATTTTGAAACTGGTGAAGTCCACATTGATACCATTAGGGTTCCCAGGCGGAATATGAGTTGCTGTTCCTGCAATCTTCAGGTGGCATCATTGTGGCACTGCAGGAGGCCCATGATGGACATGTCATCTAAAGAATGGGAGGGGGAGTGGAAATGGTTTGCGACTGGGAGGTGCAGTTGTTTGTTGCGAACTGAGCGGAGGTATTCTGCAAAGCGGTCCCCAAGCCTCCGCTTGGTTTCCCCAATGTAGAGGTAGCCACACCGGGTACAGTGGATGCAGTATACCACATTGGCAGATGTACAGTGGATGCAGTCCTTCCATTGATGTTTTGTGAGGATTTCATCAGTGCCAGCAGCCGTGATCGAATCGGAGGAACAGGTTACATTGCAATTACATTTAAATCCTCCCCCAACTGAAAAATCCCTCGAAAATTGAACACAATTTCAAGGAAGCTATAAAACACATATGGAGCAATGAATTGAATTGTTAATAATGTTTAATCCGTGTGATAGGATTATAGAACGAAAAAACACTGCTGATGGTTCGAAGCTGAAAGACTAACAGTGAAATGCAAGAGACACTCAGCAAGGCGGGACACAGTCTGACACACACACTACAAGATAACCAGGGGAATGGGGAGGGAATTTGTTGGTTATCCCGGGATACAGGGTCAACAGCGAAAAGTGGGAGACACTGGATTGGGAATCGCGGGATAAAGACACGTAACTGGGTCAGAGAATGGGGACAGCACAGCGAGGCTCCCTGTGGTACTCGCCTTGGACCGCCCCGCTTTTGGGCAGGTCTGAGTTCAGTTTCCGGAAACTGCAAATTCTGTGAAGTGGGCGGGACTAAATTTGTGATTGACAGGTAGGGGGTGTTTTTCAGTCCAGAAACAGCCTCTGCTCCGCCTTTTCTTGGTGAATGTTTCCCTGCAGTCGAGTTGGTGAGTGTTTAGAACTCTGTCGGTTTCCCGGTAATGTAGGTGAACTGTAGCTCACTGTGTGTTAGATCATATCGCCAACGCTCTCTCATCCCCTTTCTCCCAATCCCCAGTTACACGCTGCTGGCTCAGTGAGTTCTGGCGGATGCGGGGCTGTGGTCAATCTCGGCGCTGGTTTCGGTTCACGGAAGACGGTTTAGTTTTTCAGGTAATGACAGATCATTCTGCCCAGCAGGACAGATTCTAATGTTGTCAGCAGGGACCATACAGCCCTCACAGACTGGGGTTAGTTTCTTTCCAGCAGAACAGACCGAGGAAGGGTCATCGGACCCGAAACGCTATCTCTTCTTCCCAGATGCTGCCAGACCTGCTGAACTTTTCCAGCAACTTCCGTTTTGTTGTCGACTAAGTGGGGGACATGACTGACATGTATAAATTTATGAGGGAAATAGAGAAAACAAGAACAAATCTTTCTGCTTAGTGGTGGAATCAGTATCGGGCGACATGGATTGATGGTAAGCGGCGGGAAGTTTTGATGAGTTGAGCGGATTTTTTTCACTCAGATAATGGGGGGAAACTGAAACTCACTGCCTGGCAGCCTAGTCGAGCTACAAATGTTCATAACACTTCCGGAACTATTGAGATGTATAAAATAAACACGGAAAGAACTGGGATGCTGTAAATCAGAAACAAAAAAGAAATTGTTGACAACATTCTGCAGATCTGGCAGCATCTTGGAGAGAAATCAGAGCTCAAGTTTCGGATCGAGTTTTTGAAGCCAGGATGTAGAACCCCCCAATGAGGAAAGAGGGGACCTAACGTCAGACAACCAACGCGGACAAGTGCTTGAAGTATTAGCGGGGAGAATTTTGCAGGCAGTTATCAGAACTCTTTTGAAAAGATTTGGGATTGTTATGGAAAAGGACAAGGATGGACCTGTAATCAAAGTTCTAACTTGGTTGATTTTAATAAGATATGATTTGGCCATAGTGCACAGGAAGCAGATACTTTCAGGTACATGTGCAAGAGGGAACATAAATGGAGAGATAAGGAGAGCGCTAAGGGAAATATGAATTGATACTGCCAAGTGAAATGAAGCAAAATGCTCTGTTGATTTACAGGTAGACATATGGTTAAAGGATAAGGGGGAATGTGTAAGGCCCATTAAGGACCACAGAGGTATCTGTGCGTAGAACTAGAGAGTGTTGGCCTGGGTCGAAATGAATACTTTGTGTCAGTGCTCACTAGTGAAATAGATGAATCAGGGAGAAGGTTTGTGATAGAATGTAAAGAAACTATCACAGAGAGAGAAAGGAAGTACTAAGTAGTCTGGAAGGTTTAAATGCAGATCAGTATCCAAGGTCAAGTGAAATGTCTCCTGTGATGTTAGGATGAAATAGCAGGGTGCTTGCAAGGTTCTTAATTCCCCACTAACCACAAAGGGACCCTTCTGAAGGGCCACCGGACTCAAAACGTTAACTCTGTTTTCTCCTTCGCGGTTGCTGCCAGAAGTGCTGAGCTTTTCCAGCAACTTTGTTTTTGTTCCCAATACTTTTATTTAATCTCTTTGACATCAGCAAGACTTTTGGGAGACTGAAAGCAAAGCTAAGTGCGCATAGAATCCATTGAAATTTGGCAAATTGGATCCACAATTGGCTGAGGTTCAGGAAGCAGAGAGGTGGGTTTTGTTTTGTTTCTAACCGCAAATCTGTGCACATTGGTGTGGCAGAGTGGCCAATGTTGGGCCCTTATTTTTGTTTTAGGTAAATGCCTTAGATTTGAATGTATGAAGGTTGATCAGTTAGTTCAGATGATGCAAAAGTAATAGATGGTAAATAATGAGATGGATAGCCTTAGTTTACAGACCGGCTGATCAGTGGTAAATGGAATTTGATCTAGATTAGTGAATAGCAATACATGGACGAGTTATCCAGTCCTTGAATTCATTTGTTAATCAAACAGTTTGTGATGAGTTGACTAGCCAGGGGAGGAAGGCTATTTCCTTTTCCCATCAACATACACCATGACATAGTCCTGGATTGTAAATGGGGATTTTGGCTGTAAGACAATTTTGCTACATGTTGCTCACTCCATAGTCAGACCTCAAATGAGAGTCTCTAATGTATGGTGCTGCAAATTGTGAGGAACGAAAATCACATTTTGGCTTTTATTGCTAATCAATTTGCTGTCCCCTAAATCTTGATCATCTCTAACAGAAATCATGCAAACATGAACATGAGGAAAGAGGCCACCATTTTAGCAGGAAAACAAATGTGTAAAGCTAAGAGAGCAAATGATGACAGTAAATTTAAGAGACGTACCAGAACCAACATTTGCAGAGTAGGCACCCTCCCTGGATTCAATCCCTCTCCCTTCCTTTGCTGCAAGTGAACAGTTTCCCGACCCTACCACCCAGAAAGACTAAAGAAATGGAAAGGGAGGAGACATTGCTTTGCTCCCAGATGTTGCACAGAGGAGGAGGTTTCACTGGAAAGACAACATCTGCATTGTGAGCCCAGGACTGAAGCAGCCAATAGGAATTGCTGTGCTCCGTGGTGATGCCTCAGGTTTCAGGCACGTGGACACGGGAGCGCCGCCCCCACCTATTGTTCCCCTCCTGCTGCCAGGGTTGCCGGGGCAACCAGCGGGCGGCTCGAATCAGAGCGAGAAGCTGCTCGGGATCTGCCCCTCCCCCTCCCTCCGGCGGCAATTGCTGAATCAGAAGGTGACCATGATCAGCCTCTGACTGTTCTGTCTGTTTATGGTTTGCCTGTTCTGTCTGTGGGGAAAGGTATGGACCATGTGGAAACAAAAAGGAAAGACCATGGAGGAATTTGAAAGTAAGGATGGGTCTGAACAGCGGGCCTTAGATTGTTTGTTATGAAATGTTTGTTGGTGAGATGTGGCCAGTGCTGCCTGGAGCAGCATTTATTGCCCATCTCAGGTGCTGTGGAGAAAGAGCTGCCATGGGCCATGTCTATAATCTTTGACTGCCTATTATGCTGGGGACCAGGCAAGTCAGCGTTTCGACTGGACCTGAAGCCTGTCAATTTCGGATGGGTAAATCATGTTAGACAAATCTACAAAAGTTTTTTTTTGAAAATGTAACTGATAGAACCCGGTGGATGGGGTCATTTGGATTTTCTCAAAGCTGCTGATCAAGTTCCGCTTAAGAGGTTAGTGTGCAAAATCAAAGTTCATAAGATTGTTGGGAATTTACTGGTGTAGATTGTGAATTGGTTGGCAGACAGGAAACAGTAGAAATAAATGATCTTTTTTCAGTGTCTAAGGCTTTGACAATTGGGACGCCACAAAGACCCTTGGACCTCATGTGTTCAAAGTGTACATCAATGATTTGTATGTGCGAATCCAATGTACTATTTCTAGGTTTGTTGACACAAAAGAAGAGGGATTGTGAGTGAACGGGACATAAAGAGACTTCAGAGTAATTTAGATGATTTGAGTGAGTAGCAAATGCATAGCAGATGCAGCATCAGTGTGAAGTTATCCACTTTGGTACCAAATTCAGAATGGCAGAGTATAATTCAAGTGGTGGTCGATTTGGAAATGTTCATGTACAAAGGGACCTGGGTGTGCTTGTACACCAGTCATTCAATACAAGCTTGTAGGTGCAGCAAGCAGTTAGGAAGGCAAATGGAACTTTCTCCTTCATTTCAAAAAGGTTTGAGTATGGCAGCAAGGTGCTCTTACAGCAGCTGTGTTGGGTTTTGTGAGGCCGCATTGAAATCTATGAGCAAGTTTGGTCTCCAAAACAAAGAAACATTATTCTTGCTGCAGGCAAACAGCAATTTCTTGTGTTGCTGAGTGAGGGACAAAAGTTATCACTGACCATGAATCAAGAAGAAGCTCCAGTTGTTGTCTTGGTTTCAAGTCAGATTTGGAGATGATGTCACTTGTTGACAACACTTTAAAGCATTTCCCAAAGCGGGAAGTGGGTGATGTTCCCTCACTTTTGCTTCATTTCCCTCTTGCAAAACAAGACAGAGTCTGAGGCACTGTTTGGTTTAGGCATACCCACTGCAGGGCCCTGCTCCCCACACCACCACCTCCCCCTGCTACACACACTAAGAAAGGAATGATGTGGATAAAGTAATCCAAAAGGTGTGGTGGGAAATACAAGACAAAATAGAGAGAGGTAGTGTTAGAGGAGCTGGAATCATTGAAAGTGGATGAGTCACCAGGCCCAGATAGATAGTTCCCTGGCGTGTTGAAGGAAATAGCAGATGTTGTGAGGATTAATTTTCAATCTTCACTTGACTCAGGTGAGGTGCCAAGGGGCTGGAGGAATGCAAATGTGCTGTTGTTGTTTAAAACAAGTACAAAGGAAATGCCATACAACTATAGGCCAGTCAATCTTACTTTGGTGGTGGGCAAACTGTAAGAATCAATCCTGAGAGATCAGAGAAAATGTCAATTAGAAATGCATGAACTTGTCCGGGATAGTCAGCATTGCTTTGATGAGGGAAGGTCATACTTAAGCAATTTGACTGAATTCTTTGAGAAATTGGTAAGGAGTCTCAGTGTGGGTAGTGAAGTGGATATTGTTTTCATAGATTTTGTTAGGATATTTGACAAAATCCCACACGGCAAACTGGTCAAAAGTAAAAACCCATGGATAACAGGGTAATGTGTTGAATTAGATCCTCTGTTTACAGTGCTCTGACATATTTCCAGTCGCAAGTTCCAGCAGGAGACTGTAATATAGGAAGCAGTGAAATTGTTTCAGAGCTGAGCATTATGGACTATTCAGCAAATTTTGAGCTGGTACTGCTGTGTTCTGTTATCTGTGAGAGATTGCATGGTCCAGGGCTGATGTGACTCCTTTAATCTGGCTCTGAATTCATGTTCACCATTGCTGTATTTCATCTCTACCCTCCTAGATCTTCTCTCTGCGATTGTATAACTTCTGTCCCTGCATTTTAGCTCTGTTTTGTGTTTTACTGTTACATCTGCTAATTGTGCCTAAATTAGACTTCCACCACTGCCTATCCCCTGACCGTGTGCTTTTGCTTTCCCAACTTGATATTCTCACAGAATTGTTAACAGTCAGAAATTGTTTTTAGTGCTCTGCTATCAACTTCTACTCTGCAAATTACAAGATTCATCCAGTTCACATTTTATAACCTACCATTTTGATTTTTTGGTTTCTGTCTCACTCTCCTTGTTTCGTCCAAATCAGCTGAACACGGTTTTCAGAAGAGGAGATTTTGCAGTTAACAAACTGAAACCAACCGTCACTCAGGATCTGAGAGAGTTACCAAACGTATCACAACCTGAATACAACAGAATATTGGACATGGAAGGAGAAAGCACTGTTCCCAGTGGGGAGAAACTGGTTCTGTTTTTGGGTAAGGCTTCAATCAATCAGCTGGCTTATCAGAATGTAAACACACTCATAATGATTAGAAGCCATGGAGATGAGGGGATTGTGGTAAAGACTTCTTTCATCCATCAATACTGAAAAATCATCAGTGTAGTTACACCAGGAAGAGGCCATTCACCTGTTCTGAGTGTGGAGAGAGACTCACTCAAATCATCCACCCTGCTGACACACCAGAGTGTGGCAAGAGGCTGTTCACCCCCACAGAGTGTGGAAAGAGATTTATCAATTCTTCAAACCTGGTGACACACCGGCAAGTTCACACTGATGAGTGACCTTTTAAATGCCCAGTCTGCAGGAAGTGCTATGAAAGGTCTGGGGAACTAATGCTCCATCAATGTGCTCACACTGAAAGAGACTGTTTGGGTGTTCTGACTGTGGGACAGCATTTCAGTGATCATCTCGGCTCACTGTATACCATTATGTTCACATTAGGGAGAAGCCCTTTACCTGCTCTGACCGTGGGAGGGAAGTCAGTCAGTCACCCCATCTGCTGAGGCACCAGCACATTCACACTGTGCAGTGACCATTCACCTGCCCCAGCTGTGGGAAGGGAATCACACAGGTGTCATATCTGCTGAGTGACCAGAGAGTTCACAAGAAACTGCAGTGATTGGGCTTTACTATTAACCGCGTTCAGGAATTAACCAGGTTCATTGTGATCTGTTTCTGCTGATATTAATAACCACCTGTTCAGGTATATGTTAATGTAGATACGTATCAAATAAACCAGTTTTGTGTAAAACACAGTGTTTCATCTTCTTATTGTCTCTGACACAGCGGATTCCCTTTCAATTGCTGTCCCACTCACCTCCATCCTCACCTTTAACAAGAAGTATGAAAGCTCCATTGTCACTGAGATGAAGACCATCTGATCAGTTGCCTCTGCCCAGACTGGGAAAATTGCTCTGGAAAATTGGTCCGATTTGCTGCCCATGTATTTACTCACAGAGGAAAGACTATTCAGGTGCTCTCATTGCAGGACTGGACTCAGGCAATTATCAGTCTCACTGTACACCAGTGTGTTCACACAATAGGGAAGCTGTTCACTTAGTCTGAGCATGAGAAGATTCACTCAGACCGTCCACCTTCTGAGACACCAGTGAGTTCATTCGTTACTGCAGAAGTTGGATTTCCTGTTAATCAAATGCTGGACATATTCGTTTTCTCATTTGGTCTTTTTTCTAATGGTGTTAATAAATTCCAGGAGTTTTAAATGCAAATATTCAGAATAAAAACGGGCATGAATTGGCTTAGTTTTCAACTTTCCCCCCCACAGTGATCGAGAACGCCCTTGACCGCGTCTCCCGCATTTCACGCAACACATCCCTCACACCCCACCCCCGCCACAACCGCCCAAAGAGGATCCCCCTCGTTCTCACACACCACCCCACCAACCTCCGGATACAACGCATCATCCTCCGACCCTTCCGCCATCTACAATCCGACCCCACCACCCAAGACATTTTTCCATCCCCACCCCTGTCTGCTTTCCGGAGAGACCACTCTCTCCGTGACTTCTTTGTTCGCTCCACACTGCCCTCCAAACCCACCACACCCGGCACCTTCCCCTGCAACCGCAGGAAATGCTACACTTTCCCCCACACCTCCTCCCTCACCCCTATCCCAGGCCCCAAGATGACATTCCACATTAAGCAGAGGTTCACCTGCACATCTGCCAATGTGGTATACTGCATCCACTGTAGCCGGTGTGGCTTCCTCTACATTGGGGAAACCAAGCGGAGGCTTGGGGACCACTTTGCAGAACACCTCCGCTCGGTTCGCAACAAACAACTCTACCTCCCAGTCGCAAACCATTTCCACTCCCCCTCCCATTCTTTAGATGACATGTCCATCATGGGCCTCCTGCAGTGCCACAATGATGCCACCCGAAGGTTGCAGGAACAGCAACTCATATTCCGCTTGGGAACCCTGCAGCCTAATGGTATCAATGTGGACTTCACCAGCTTCAAAATCTCCCCTTCCCCCACCGCATCCCTAAACCAGCCCAGTTCGTCCCCTCTCCCCACTGCACCACACAACCAGCACAGCTCTTCCCCTCCACCCACTGCATCCCAAAATCAGTCCGACCTGTCTCTGCCTCCCTAACCTGTTCTTCCTCTCACCCATCCCTTCCTCCCACCCCAAGCCGCACCTCCATCTCCTACCTACTAACCTCATCCCACCTCCTTGACCTGTCGGTCTTCCCTGGACTGACCTATCCCCTCCCTACCTCCCCACCTATACTCTCTCCACCTATCTTCTTTTCTCTCCATCTTCGGTCCGCCTCCCCCTCTCTCCCTATTTATTCCAGAACCCTCACCCCATCCCCCTCTCTGATGAAGGGTCTAGGCCTGAAACGTCAGCTTTTGTGCTCCTGAGATGCTGCTGGGCCTGCTGTGTTCATCCAGCCTCACATTTTATTATGTTAGTTTTCAACCCAGTGTGTTGAGTCTTTTTCGTAGCTCAAACACAAGTGAGTCCCTTTTGAAGGCTCTCCGTCTTTCTTGTCATGACACGGGTGAGATGTTCAAGGAGCTGAGACCCCAGTACATTTGAGACAATCTGATTGGCTGCCTCTGCTGCTCCCCTCCCTTCCACTAGCTCATTGGGTCAAACAGCTTGCCAAGTTCTTCTAGCTTGACCCCGGATCCCCAGCTTTCTCCAGTTTCTCTCCTGTCAAAGCTTGTCTTGTCCATGAGACCCATGTTTGTTCCACTGACCTATTCTCACTAAACATATTTGCTGATCATATTAAAGTTCACCCTCCCTTAAAATTTTATCTTCCCAATCCTTTCAAAAATAAACAAGCCTGGATTCCATGGTATTTGTAAAGACTTGAACTTGGTGTTCACCAAAGAGCTGTTCTTGATCCCTCCTATTTCTCACCTGCACACTGCCACTTTTTAACATCATCCAGGAGCACTTTGTTAGTTATCACATGGTCATTGACAACTACCAGCTGTAGCTCACCACCAGCCCTGTCCATTCCTCTATTGTTATTCAATGATCCCACACCTGATACTGGACAAGCTGAAATGTCCTCCAGGGAAACATTTGAAAGAACAATCCATTGTCTTCAGTTACTGCTACACATTCCATTCTCAAACTCTGAATCTGTCCCTCTTTCTTGAGAGTAAGGCTGAACTGCACTGTTCATAGTCTCAGTCACAGACTTGACATGAAGATGAATTTTCAATCACAAAACCACACTTTCACTCACATCAGATATTCTAATTTCCATAAAGTCAGCCATCTCCACCTCAGCCCAGCTCATCTGATCCTGAAACCCTTGTCTGTGCCCATGTTAAACTTGATAATTGCAATGCATTCCTGATTAGCTTCTCACGTTCACCCCAGACCCGTGTGGAAATGTGAGGTCTCCCAAAATCTGTGTTCTGCAATTCCTGTTGACATTCCCGCTAAACTGTGTGAGTGCAGTCACTCCAAGCTTAAGTGGTCTGACTGAGGCATTGACTTCCAGTTTTGGAAGTCATGAGCGTGCACCATCCCTGGAGGCCTGCACAACCGGAATGAAAATGAGAGGGAATTCTGGTCCTGTTCACCCAACACCCTCTTTGTTCCCTGAGAGTGTTGCTGCTCATTTCCCTTGCTGTGTTGAACTCTGAGGCCTGCCTGCAGCAGCAGCAGTGTTTGCTTGTGGGACCTTGGTGCTCTGCTGGATCTTTTTTAAACCTGTTCTTGTAGTGAATCTGTTAATCTTGGCCCTCGTCGGCTGAAATCTAAATATTACAGCATTTATACAATTTCATTTCTCCACTCCAGTCTCTTCCTTCCCTCTCGCTTGTCTGCTTTGAATTCACCACACATTGTGTGCAGGAACAGACTGAAATCAATGAGATAATGTTTTTAGTGGGGTCATGGGAACTATGAAGAATGTAGAAGAATTAATTGAATTACTGTTCATTTTCAACCTATTTAAAATAGCCTTTCTTCAGTTTAAATGTGTTGAATATGGAAGGAACGCTTTAAAGTTTCAAAATTTGTACATGCGAAGGAAGAAAAATTGAATAAGTCCTTTTGCACTCTTGAAATGTCAGAACTGTCTGTCTCCTTGTTTGTTTGTGGTGCTGTGTGACCAAGTTAATCCCATTCTACAATTATTTGGTGGATTTCCTCCCCTGGTTTAATTACACCCATAATAAATAAAAAGAACATAAGTAGATGCAGTAAATTTTACTTATTTTAAATAAAATAATTAGTTTTTAAAGCTCAATCAGGTGGTAGGGAAGGTGATGAGTTGTGACTTCAGGATGTGGGAACTCCTGGAGACTGGTGTGATCCCAGACTGATATATCTTCAATAAGTGTTTGCGGCTAGAGGAACCTCAGCCCATAATCATTGAATTAGATGTTATAATACAAACGCTGCAAAATATCAGGGAGAAAGTTACCTGGACAGTTTGTTCCAGGTGATAGTCACAGCTCATAGGTATTCTCATCTTATTTGGTCCATGGTTAGAGGCATGAAAATACATAAGGCAGGTTTGGGGATTTTCTTACATTTCTAAGAACAGCATTTGAAATCTAAATACAGGTAAGTGTGACACTATGAAGAAACTGGGTTTGACTGTAGCAGTGTACTGGCAGACCTTCAAGAAGACATTTACCAAATCTTAGCAACAATGTATCCCAGTCAGAAAATGACTAAATAATGAAGTTAAGAATACTTCCAAATTTAAAGAAACACTGCACCCATTTACAAAGGTCAGTGGTGGGTCAGAAGATTGTACAAATTTGAGTGAACAAAGAATGATACTAAAGAACAGGAAGAAAGAGTGTTATTAAACTAGGGAGGGTTCAGAAGAGATTTACCAGGATGTTGCTAGCATGGAATGTCAGTTACAGAGGAAGACTGGATACGCTGGGACTGCTTTCTCTGGCGCATTGGATGTTGAGGGGTGACTTTATTGGGTTTATAAAATCAGGATTAATGGTAGGTGCCATTTTCCAAGGATGGGGGTTTCAAGACAAGCGGGCATATTTTTAAGGTGAGAGGAGACAAATTTTAAAAAAACACGTTTTCTAACATATGGAATGAACTTTCTGAGGAAGTAGTGGATGTCAGCACAGTTACATTGTTTAAAAGACACTTAGAAATGTATTTCCACAGGATGAGGGTGTCGCTGACTCGGCAGCATTTATTGTCCATTCCTAAACAGTTCAGAGTCAACCACATTGCTGTGGGTTTGGAGTCATATGTAGGCCAGACCAGGAAGGATGACAGTTTCCTTCCTAAAAGGACAGTCGTGAACCAGATGGGTATTCCTGACAGTTGGCTATGGATTCACTGTCATCATTCGCTTCTTAATTCCAGATATTTATTGAATTCAAATTCCACCATGGGCCACAGTGGGAATCAAACCCAGGCCCCAAAACATTCTCAGAGTCACTGGGTTAACAGTCCAGCGATAATACCACTAGGCCATCACCTCCCCATTTGGGGGGTAGTGCGCTGACTCTCAATCCCCAGGATTCCCTGGGTCACCACCGTCTAATCAGAGCACACAATATGCCTGATAGCAAAGTGTGGAGCTGGATGAACACAGCAGGCAAGCAGCATCTCAGGAGCACAAAAGCTGACATTTCGGGCCGAGACCCTTCATCAGACAATATGCCTGACTTTGCTGTCTGTTGAATGAAATTAACAGAAAATACAACCAAGTTCTGTCCTTAACAAGCTCTCCTGTATATTACAAATACGAGAACAGAGTTAGTTCTCATATCAGTTTTCTCACGATGCTCAAGCGAAGGTGAGATTTGAATTCCTGATATGCAGAAACAAGAATCCTTTCAATGTCTCAGATAAGTAAATATCATCAAGAATGCCAGAGTCAACGTCCCAGCAGCCTCAGAGAAAGGGAAGTTGACATCAACTCATAAGCTGCTCATGTGCAACTTGCAATTCCCAACACCCAACTTCAGGACTCTGATGTTCTCAGTGGCATTTCCTGATGGGAAAGCTGCAAACTGCACTCAAGCCAGGTAGGTGTTGAACCTACAAACCTAAGATCTGCAGTCAGATGTGTTACTCATTACACCATTGACCTGCTAGTGTTCACATGCTGCAGAGTTGTGGTGTTAACAGGGACATCACCATCACTGCTGCACTTCAGTGGCCCCCACTTTGAGATTAGGTGAATTTCACTGGCAAAAAAGAAACACATTTGTTCTCAGGTATAATGGGAACTGCAGATGCTGGAGAATTCCAAGATAATAAAATGTGAGGCTGGATGAACACAGCAGGCCAAGCAGCATCTCAGGAGCACAAAAGCTGACGTTTCGGGCCTAGACCCTTCATCAGAGAGGGGGATGGGGACAGTTCCCTCTCCCCATCCCCCTCTCTGATGAAGGGTCTAGGCCCGAAACGTCAGCTTTTGTGCTCCTGAGATGCTGCTTGGCCTGCTGTGTTCATCCAGCCTCACATTTTATGATTTTTGTTCTCAGGTAGTTGCTTCAGTATGCCCTTCTATCTGTGCTGGAACTTTCTGTTATTTTACTCACCATCAGCCACTCCAGTGAAATGTATTTTCAGGCTTTGAGTCATGGTTTGTTCAATTAGATTATGGATGATCTGGTAATTCTCAACACCGTTGTCCTGACTTTCCCCACTAGAGTCTCTTACTGATTAGAAATCTGACTTAATGTGCCAGTCTCGACAGCTCTCTGCAGTCAAGAATTCCACAGATTCATAACTCTCAGAGAGAAGAAATTCCTCCTCAGCTCTGTCTGAAATGTGTGAACCTAGTTCTGAAATTCTATTTTCTGTTCTAAGATTGTCCCAGAAGGGGAAACAACTTTGACCAGAATCTGTCAAGCTCCTAAGAATCTTGTGTGTTTCAGGAAGGAGCAGGGCTTATGTAGTCCTGTGACCAGTATTTAGGAGCAGCTAAATACTCAGGAGTGGACAAAAATGTGATTTGTTCCCGGCCCAGCGTGTTGATTTCATCTCTGATGTAAAACCTGCAGTGATTCACATAGAGTTACACTGTTTATGCTGTTGTCACTGTGAGGAATTCCTGGGCATTTATCAGTTTGTACAAGAACAACAAATCCCTGAATGAGGACTGACCCTGGGAAAGGGCTGTGAGAGCACCAAATCCTAACCACTAGACTACCAGGGAACATCACATTAATTAGCCCCTCAAGGCCATGGGGAATGGAATTGGGGCTGTGAAAGAAACAAAAGATGTGGCTGGGGCAGGTATGCAGCTGATAAAGAAACAAATTGAAACAAACAAAGAGAACAGAATAGGGGGCAGCATTCACACACTAATTGTTAGTCTCGATGGTGAATCCAGAAAACTGAAGTGCTGAATTGAAAGGTGTGCTGCTTTCTTGGAGCTGACATTTAGCGTCATTGGAAGAGTGCATTGAGCTGATGACAGAAATACCAGTGTGACATCAATATGGAGAATTAAAATGTAGAACTTGCTCCAACAGGTTTTGGATACTGAGGACCAATTATACATTTTAAAACTGCAGTGTTAGATTTTTGTTAAAAGCTTCGAGCAATTTGGAATAAGGATCAGGATGAACACAGCAGGCCAAACAGCATCTCAGGAGCACAAGAGCTGACGTTTCAGGCCTAGACCGTTCATCAGAGAAGGGTCTGATGAAGGGTCTAGGCCCGAAACGTCAGTTTTTGTGCTCCTGAAATGCTGTTTGGCCTGCTGTGTTCATCCAGCTTCACACTTTGTTATCTTGGATTCTCCAGCATCTGCAGTTCCCATTATCTCTGGAATAAGGATCAGCCCTGTTTGCATTGAATGGTGGAGGGATCGAAAGGGATTAAATTCAATCTTTTTGCTGATGGAGATTCCAGTGAAAGGAAAGTTTAGGTAAGAGTAATAACGAGAAAGCTTCTCTTGGAGATTTTTGTGTCTTTATCTATGAATATTTCAATAAAACTGCATTTGATAGCCTGGCCACTGCTGGAGGTATTGGGACTAATAGGGGAAATAAGCAGATGTCTTCAGATACCAGTAAGATGGCTTGGGTAATGAATTTCAATCGAACTTGATCAAGAGCAGGGATGTGTTGTTGCAGTTATACAGGCATTGGTGAGGCTGCACCTAGAATGTTCAGTGCAGTTTTGGTCTCCTTTTCTGAGGAAGGGTTCTCTTGCTCTCAATGGAGTGCAATGAAGGTTTACCAGGCCAACTGACATATGAGGCGATATTGACTAGGTTAGGATTGTTTTCGCTGAAGCTCAGATGAATGAGGGGCGATTTCATGGAGACCTATAAATTTCTAACAGGACTGGACAGTATAACTGCAGGGAGTGTGTTCCTGATGGTAGGTGTGTTCAATCAGGGGCCATAGTCTGAGGATTCTCCTATGTCTTATGGTCTTATGACGTTAGATGCCTTCAAGGGAGAGATCGACAAATTCTTGATTTCACGAGAAGTCGAGGACTGTGGGGAGAGTACAGGGAAGTGGAGTTGAAATGCCCATCAGCCATGATTTAAATGGCGGAGTGGACTTGATGGGCCGAATGGCCTTACTTCCACTCCTATGTCTTCTGGTCTTATGAATGCGGGGTAGACAATTTAGGACGGAGATGGGGAGACATTTCTTCACCCAAAAAGTCGTGAGCCTGCGGAATTCGTTGCCACAGGAAGTAGTTGATGCTAAAACATTGAACGTATTCAAGAGGCAGCTAGATATAGCACTAGGTGTAAATGGCAGCAAAAGTTCTGGGGAGAAAGCAGTATTAGGCTATTGATTGGAATGATCAGCCATGCTTGTAATGAATGGTGGAGCAAGCTCAAAGTGCCAAATGCCCTCCTCATGCTCCTATCTTCTATGTTTCTATCTTCTGAATAGTTACAATTTATTTTGACTGAAGTAAGGTGATAAAATTAATTATGTGCCTAACATTTAATTGAAGGTGGCATCCTGCAATTAATCAAATGTGTTAGTTAGTCCCCAATTTGAAACAGATGATTAAACAATGAGGCTTGCAAATTTGGCCTACAACAGTCAAAGACATGATGCATTTCCAAGTCAGAATGGTGTCTGGCTTGTAGGGGAAATTGTAGACACCATTATTTCCCAAGTATCTGGTGCCCTTGACTTTCTGGGTGATCAAATTATGGTTTTGGAATGTGCTGTCTCAGCACCCTTGGTCAGCTGCTTTGCTGCATTAAGCTGATGGTGTTGTACTGCTGGTCCTGGGTACCAGGTGACAAAGTCCTTACTGCCAACCTGCAAACATACATACTAGGAAAAGTAGGCCACTCAGCCCCTTGAGCCTGCTCTGCCATTCAATAAGATCATGTCTGCTCCTGTATACTCCAAATAACCCTTGATTCCATTCACAAAAATCTCTGATCCCTGCAGTTGACAATTCTAAGGTGACCTCAGATTACTTCTGCTTCACAGCAATGACTGTGATCAACATGGGATGATCAATGACATGGCTAAGGTTGTTTGTGGCCAGGAATTGAATCACACACTGTTAATCGCTGCATGGGTTTCACATACAGGACACATGATTACAGATTTCTTTAACCCAGTCTCTGAGTGTCTGATTAGTGTAGTTTGACCCCAGAAGGCTCTCACATTACTCACTGAGCCTGTGTCCTCAGACATGAACAACCAGTTACTCTGCCCACTCCAAGTTTGGGAGAAACTGTTTCCTCAATTGCAGTTTGAGTCATATCTCAGCCCTTTAATCAAGATGATTCTCCCAAACCTTCATTCCTTTTTGTTTCTTGTGATCTCTGTTGACCCTATCAGTTCTGAGCTTCCACTCATTCCCACCCAGTTCTTTCTGTATACTCCATATTGAAGTGGTGAACTGTTCTCTAAGTGAACCAGGGATGTGCCAGGAGATGATGGGAGGCCCGTGTATTTCCAATGTCAACCTCAGAAGAAGGAAGATGCAGGAAATCACTGCTCATGGAGCATGAACCCTGAGATGTTGGGGAACGCTGCCGAGATGGAGGATGCAGAAGCAGGCGAGGATGACTAATTACCTGGTCAGACTTTCATGCTGGAAATCATCAGCACCAAGTTTCTCACTGCCACACGGGAGAATATCAAATTGCAAATAAATCAGGTGGGAATAGATAATAATGAGGTGTAAGTGCATGCAAACAGGAGTCTCACTACTTACCACCAAGCTCTTTGTCTCTGTTAAAATCTTGGGTGGAAAATTTGACTTTTCAGTCTTTGACATTGAGAATTTCATTTTTGAGGTCTCACCATATTTTCCCAACAGACCCACCATTGTCCACGGCGTACAGGGACTGGGAAGATTCTCATCTGTGCACTAAAAACAAGACTGGTTTACGTGATGTTTGCTGTGGGACACATATGAGGTCTTGATGCTGAAAGTGACGGAAAGATTGGGTTTGGTTTTTAAGTGATCACAGGACCTTTGCTGGATACCAAGAGGAAGAGAGACACTCTCTTGTCCACAGGAGTAACCGAAGTATGGGAACAGAAAGAATCCCGAGTTAGAAAAGAGAAGAGGCCTAAACATGCAGCAGTCATCAACAGGACATCATTTATTCTCATCGTATCTTCCAGAAAGTGAGGATACACTGTTTCAAATTACATTCATACATTTTGATTCAATAGAGTACGTAAGTTCCAGTCCAGATTTGGGATTAACAACATCAACATAAATAAAACACAACTTTCAGCATGAACTCTGTTGTAATTAACAGCAGCAACAGCACAATCCATCCCCTGCAGTTGCTTGTGAACTCACTGACATGTCTGTAAGTGACATGACTGAGTGAGTTGCTTCCCATTCATGAAGCAAATGAACACCCTCTTCCCCGATGTGACTTTGCTGGTGTCTCAGCAGTGTCCTCTGCTTTTACATTCAGAATATATTCAGAACATTCAAAATGGCTGTTATCCGTGTGAAAAGGCTGATATGAATTCAGGTCAGATTAGCGAATGAATGCTTTCGTACGCAGGGAGCATGGAAGCGGCCTCTCCCCAGTGAGAATTTAATGATATTTAATCAGGATCCATGAGTGTCTAAATGTCCTCCAGCAGTGAGAGCACAAAGCTGTTTCTCGGTGTGAACAAGCTGGTGTTTGACCCAGTTTATCTTTTAAAGCTCTTTTCACAATCAGAGCAGTTAAATAGCCTGTCATCAATGTGAGACCTAAACCCAACCTCTTCTTCCGCAACATTGATGACTGTATCGGCACAGCCTTGTGCTCCCATGAGGAGCTCAAACAGTTCATCCACTTCACCAGCACCTTACACCCCAAACTTAAGCTCATCTGGACCATCTCTGACACCTCTCTCTCCTTCCTGGACCTCTCTGTTTTCATCTCTGGCAACCAGCTGGAAACCAATTTCCATTTCAAGCCCACTGACTCCCACAGCTACCGAGAATATACCTCCTCCCACTCACCCTCCCACAAAAACGCCATCTCTAATTCCCAATTCCTTCAGCTCCAATGCTTCTGCTCCCAGGATGAGGCATTCCACTCCCGTACATCTCAGATGTCCTTGTTTTTCAAGGACCTCAACTTCCATCCTTCAGTGGTGGGGAATGCCCTCGACTGTGTCTCCCTCATTTCCTGCAACTCATCCCTCACATCCCCTCCCGGCAATAACAATCAAAACAGAATCCCCCTCGTCCTCACGTACCACCCCACCAACCTCCAATCCAACGCATCATCCTCCGACACTTCCGCCATCTGCAATCTGACCCCACCACCAAAGACATATTTCCCTCCTCACCCTTATCTGCTTTCCAGAGGGACCACTCTCTCCGGGACCGCCCTGTCCACTCCACACTCCCCTCCAGCTCCGCCACAGCCAGCACTTTTCCCTGCAACAGCAGGAAGTGCTACCCCTGTCCTTACACTTCCCCCATCACCTCCATCCCAGGCCCAAAGAAGACTTTCCACCTCAATCAGATGTTCACCTGCACATCTGCTAATGTAGTATACTGTATCCGCTGTTCCCGTTGTGGCCTCCTCTACATCAGGGAAACCAAGCGGAGGCTTGGGGACCGCTTTGCAGAACACCTATGCTCGGTTCACACTAAACAACTGCACCTCCCAGTCGCGAACCATTTCAACTCCCCCTCCCATTCCTCAGATGACATGTCCATCCTGGGCCTCCTGCAGTGCCAGAATGATGCCACCCGAAGGTTGCAGGAACAGCACTTCATATTCTGCTTGGGAACCCTGCAACCCAATTGTATTAATGTGGATTTCACAAGCTTCAAAACCTCCCTTCTCCATACTGCATTCCAAAACCAGCCCAGCTCTCTAACCTGTCCTTCCTCCCACCCATCCCCTCCTCCCACCTCAAGCCACACCTCCATTTCCTTCCTACTAACCTCATCCTGCCCCCTTGACCTGTCCGTCCTCCCCAGACTGACCTATCTCCTTCCTACCTCCCCACCTACATTCACCGCTACTGTCTCCATCCCGGCCTCTTTAACTATTTATTTCAGATCCCCCTTCCCCTCCCCCATTTCTGAAGAAGGGTCTCAGCCCGAAACATTAGCCTTCCTGCTCCTCTGAAGCTGCTTGGCCTGCTGTGTTCATCCAGCTCTTTGCCTTGTTATCTCTCATCAATGTGAACCAGCTCGTGCCCCAGCAGCTGGGACAGAGAATTAATCCCTTTCCCACTCACAGAGCAGGTTCATGGCTTCTCCCCAGTGTGAGGCCTTTGATGGGAATGTAACATTGAATGTAATGTAAATCCCTTCCCAAACATGGGGCAGCGGAACAGCTTCTCCCCGGTGTGACCTCATCAGTGAATCTCCAATTGAGATGGGGAATTGAGTCCCTTCCCACATTTCCCACAATTCCACTGTTTCTCCATGGTGACCATGTCCTTGTCTTTCTCCACGTTGAGCAATCACTTTACACCTTGTCTACACACAGAACACATCTGAGTTCACCGACTGGAGCACTGTCATTCAGGCACAGTGACTGGATAAAGCTCTCTGATGAAGGGTCTAGGCCCGAAACGTCAGCTTTTGTGCTCCTGAGATGCTGCTTGGCCTGCTGTGTTCATCCAGCCTCACATTTTATTATCTTGGAATTCTCCAGCATCTTCAGTTCCCATTATCTCAAAAGCTCTTTTCATCATCAGTTTACTGTCTCCCATTCATGTTGCATCTGTCCCAGTGCTTTCCCAGTTATTTCGCTTTCCACATTCCACAGATGATACACAGGTCCTGATAAATTGAGAAATCCTGTCAGATTTTGAAGTGATGATTGGCTTGATTTGCCATTTAGAAATTTTCCCCAAAAAGTCTCCTTCAGAAAGAAAAGCCGTCCTGCAGCCAGCACAAACTCCTGTTACACCCCTTCCTGACCAATAAATGTTACACGGTTATTGAAAATGAAAATTAACATTTTTGAACCCTTCCTGTATACTCACTGTCAGTGAAGTATAATTTCTAACCCAGGCCCTTCTCTCACGTCACCCTGGTGCATTCTGTGTGGTTACAACAGAGGCAGAGACAGGCTGCTCATACCCCTGCTCCCACTGCTCATGTGCTTTTGATCTCCATGTTGTATGTTTACCCAGTACTGTTTTATCTTTACCAGTGTAGCAGAAACACAAACCTGCAGATTCACTTCCAGTCAGGAACAGATCATTGATTTATGCTAATCTCTGATTTGAAGCACATTTCCAGCATTCACCGTTGTACTTCCTCTGACACTAAACCCAGTTGGAAACGAGATTCTGTTCCGTGTCAAGGAGCTGTGAGCCATGGAAGACAGTAGCTGGGACACATTTCTTACACACAGCAGGATTAACCCACACCGTGGCTTGGCTGTCAGTGAAGAGAGACGTGAAAGAGTGAATTGCCATCTGGCCCCCTCAGTGAGACCCTGAAGGATGTGTCCCGGCTGAAGTTCTGTTGCTGCCATTCGATTGCCCCCCTCACCCTCCCTCCCTCACCCTGAGATTGTCCTTTCTGACCTCCGGGTGCTGTTCAACCCTCAGGACAAATACAACAAGCTACAGTGATGTGTTTGAAGCAAACCTGATTTATTTTACATTTCCCTAGAATGTTAAACTTTAGCCCAATTTGAGAGGTTATAAACATTGTCAAAAACAAACTCCAAATTTCAGAACAAAAGTATCAGAAAATTCCAGCGCAGACCAAGACCATTTTTTAAAATTTATTTGTGAGATGTGGGTGTCGCTGGCTGGCCAGTATTATTTGGCCCATCATGTTTGTGTTCGTTGAGATTGAAACACACAGGTTTACAGCTTTCTGGATTCACCATTGAGAAGAGCAATTTCAGGCTGTGAACTCTGCCCCTATTTGTTTGCATTTCTTGTTTCAATTTGTTTCTGTGTCTTCTACACACCCGGATCCAGGCATATCTTCTGTCGTTTTTTTTTCCAGCCCTAACTCCATTCTTTGTGGCCATGAAAGACTAATAACATTTCTGCAATTTAATCTCTCCTGCCTTCCCCCGTGACAGATTGCTTTTTTTCCCCTCTCTCACCCCCACCTTGCTCAACACCTTTTACATTTCTGATGGGTCCCAGCCCTCTGTGACCGCACTGTGCCCCCAGGTCAGTGGCGCGAGTTTTGAATTCTCTTCCTCCAGAGAAAATCTGAAATCTTTGTGGCGCAGCTTTCCCTCGATTTCATTTTTAAAACAAAAACAGTGAAATTGTTTCACCATTGAGTTTTTTTTATTCTTCATTCACAAATTTGCAACATTATAGCTAAGCTGTGATCCTTTCAGAGTCCAAAAATGTGCAGGTTAGGTGGACTAGCCACGCTAGATTGTCCCCTAGTGTGCAGGTTACGTGGTTGGGTTAACCCTGGTAAATGCTGAGTTATGGGAGTAGAGGGTCAGTGCAGTGATGGGCCGAATGACCTCCTTCTGCACTGTAGGGATTTTGTGACTCTAACCACTTGTGATCATGGTCATGTTTTCCTCATGACAGCCCACACATCACCAGGTTCATTCAGCTCAGGCTGTCATGCTGCCTTCGTGCTTTTGTGGATTGGTACTCAGACCTTTTTTGGTTCACACAGTCTATTTGAGGATAAGAGTGAATTTGTAACTAGAGGTTTCCCAACCAAAATCACTTGCAGATTAGGAAATATTTCTGCTGCTGGCATCACTCACAAGGATCAGGAAAACAAAGGTCATTCACAAATCTTACAGAACACAGGTTGTAATTGCCAGGCCAGACTGAACAGCATAAAACTCTTTTCTCAAGAAAAGAGAAGGCCAAGAGTTAACCTGATACAAATTGGAAGCTTTGTCCCTATGAAATGAAATCATTGGATCTCAAACAAAAAATGGGAATCAGTTCTGAGGAAGAGCAACGCGACCTGAAACATTAATAATTAATTAATGTGCTGAAATATCCCTTTACCCAAATTCAATCAAATTTACTCATTTATCAATCCATCCAGGATTTTCCCATTTCAGCAAATTACAGAAACGTGAACCTTAGGTCAGTTGTTGGGAATTTATTGGAGAATGTTCTTTGGGACAGAATTTACTTATTTTTGGAAATCATATTCTGTAATTGTTGGACTAAAAAAGAACAAAATGTGAACAGTTTTTGATGTCACTTATAAATGACTTAACATTCATTTTACACATGTACAGAGCTAAAAAGTGTAATGTAATTATTTCAGTGAAATTAATGTGATCATAAGTGAAAAAAACATTAAAAACTAACTGCAATGAATGAGCTGAATAATATGTGATTATTTGTACCAGTTTTTGCATTGATAATTCAATCTTATTTGATGCCTGTGATATTTTATGCTATTAAGTGTAACTCAACAACAAAGTAATGAAAGGATGTCAGAAAAAAAGTTTTAGTTTCAGCTTTATGGACCTAAAGAATACTTGTACATAGTTGGATGATTGCACTGGAAACTGTTAAATACATAATGTCAGTGCGGACATGAAAAATAATTTTCTTGGCAAGGTGTTCCTCACTCAAAATAATTAGAAATTTATTGTGATTATGAATCTACCATTTAAAAGATAGTTACTGTGATTGACTGAAAAAAGTTATATTTTACTTAGAAAATTAGACTAAGCAATATACAGGTTGTAAATGTGTTTATTCAACGGAATATCTAGATTGTCCCAGGAACTAATTATGCACACAAAACTCATAATAGCTTGAAAAATACATAGAAACAGTGAGTATTGAATTGAGAAAGACATGACAGTTGTATCGGGCAGTTCAAATGTCTCACTATATTGGCAACATGTTTATGTTGTTCAAATAGGCAGCATGTTGGTCAAAGCAGCAGATTTTCATTTTGGGATGTGCGTCTGTTTAACTAGAATCTGTTCTGTTCTCAGTGTAAGAAGCTCTTGTTGTTGTGTGCGATGGACTGTCACTAACAGTGTAATTTACTCGATCAGCTTTCCTTTGTCTGTAAATCAGGCGGCCAGTAAACTATACACCTGCTTTTCATAGATGAAACACAGAATCATTTCTGAGCGAATAAGTGGCAGATCACAAAGTTATTTCCCTGAGAAAAATTTCTAGCACACATCATCATCAGCATTTTCTGGTAAGATTTGCTGTACAATTCTGATCTCTACCTGTAAAACTGATGATACCTGTGTTGCTTGTCAGATTGAGGATTCAGTGCCTTTATTATGAGCTGTTTTTATACAGGTGGTTGTTTCATTATGAATCTGCCAAGTTCACATTATCCTTTGACTGTAATTCTGTGAGATTACTGATTCAGAGAATATTTTAATCTGCAGAAAGTAATGTTCAGTCACATGCCTCTCCATAATCCCAAAATGCAATTGTGAATCTTTCTCGATCTCACTTGAAATGTGTGATGATCTCTCTCTTCTTGTCTATCTGTGATTCTGTCTCTGTCAATGTGTCTATCTGTCTCTGTTTGTCTGTCTGTCCGAATGACGATCTGCGTCTCTCTCTTTCTCTGTCACAGAGTCACTTATAGACAAGGACAGAGAGAGAGATCATCACACATATAAAGTGAGATCGAGAAAGATTCACAGCTGCATTTAGGGATTATGGAGACGCATACACAGGAACACACAGGGACGGAGAGCACGGGCGGGTTCACAGAGGATACAGAAGGACAGAGCGAGAACGAGAGATAGAGACAGTGTCACAAATGTAGGATGAAGACAATGACAGCCTTAGGCAGGGAGAAATGGAGAATAAGGCGAACACTGCGTGTAACACCTTTATAACTCCACCCCTCCACCATTTGTTCAGAAGGACAGAGCCGTGCATTGTTTCCAATATTCCCATCAGAGATCACTTAGCACTGTTTCCATAGAATTCAGAGTATGCCTACAGTATGGAAACAGGCCCTTCGGCCCAAGAACTCCACTCCGACTCTCAGAGCATCTTACCCAGACACATCTCTCTGCAACCCACCTAATCTACACATCCCTGAACACTATGGGCAACTTAGCTTGGCCAATCCACCCAGCCAGCACATGGGAGGAAACCAGAGCACCCGGAGGAAACCCACGCAGCCACAGGGAGAACATGCCAACTCCACACAGACAGTGTCTGTCTCTTTCTCTCTCTGTCCCTATGTCTTTATCTGTCTCCATCTTGATTGTTGTGTCCATCTGAGACTCTATCTCTCTGTTTCTGTACCTGTGTTTATCTGTCACCCTTTGCCTGTCTCCATGTGACGATATCTCCCCCCACACCCCCGGCCCTGTGTCAGTGTTGGTCCTGATGTTAATCTGTGACTGTCTGTCTCTGTCTCTGTGCCTATCTGTGTCTCTGTTTCTCTTTGTCTACTTGTGATTCTGCATGTGTCTGTCTGTCTGTCTATCTGTCTGTCTCTCTCCCTCTCTCTGCGTTTCTCCCATTTGCTATGTGTATATCTCTATCTCTATCCCTGGGTCTGAGTCTTCATGGCACCCTGTGACTATCTGTGTGTGTCTCTCCCTCCGTCACGACATAAACTGTCTCATTGATGTAATGTTTACAAGTGTAATCGTCCTCTCTCTCTCTCTCTCTCTTCCTTCAGAGCAGAGGGTCAGACAAGAGTCCCACAGCAAAAACAATGGAAGCCACACTACAAAACTCATTCCCAGCCACTATGTGACCCTGCCCTGCCCGCCCTACACACCCTGAGAATGACCAGGGCAACAGAAGGGCAGAGAAAGGACCCACCTCACAACTAAATGTGCCCCTGCAAGAGGCACAGCATGCTGCCTGTGAACAAGGTGAATTGTTCCTTTCCTGGCACTGTGCCCCTTCCAGGAACTACCTCCTAACTCACACTGTGGCATTCCCTCAAATAGATGGACTGCACTGGCTCAACAAAGCAGAGTGCCATCACCTTCTCGAGGGCAGGTGGGAAAGGGAAATGATAGCTGACTCATCGAGTGTCTCTTAGATCCCATGGAGCAACTTCAGACCCGGTCTGTGATTCGCTCCCTCGCTCGCGCTCTCCGTCTCTGTGTGTATCTTTGAACCTCGCCTTGTCCTTGTGTGTTTGTCTCTCTCTCTGTCCCCCTCTTCCAGTGTCCAATATTCTTCCAGTTCCTTCATGGGATGTGAGTGGCCATTAGCCAGTGATTGAACCCTTTGCAGCCCATGCGGTGTAGCTCACCCACAGCATTGTGAGGGTGGCACTTCCTGGACTCAGACAAGTGACAGTGTCAGAATGGGCATATCATTCGGGCCAGTGTGCACTGTGTCTGGGAGCAGAGATTGGAGATGGTCATGTTACAGGCATGGACTGCTCTTGTCCACTCAGGAGTAGTGGGTGCTGCTTTGGAAGACCATTTCTGGAAGGAGATGCTGAATAATCCAAAGTGATCTCTGGAGGTCCTTGGAAATGAAGCACAACTCTGTCCCTCTGAATCGATGGTGAAGGGTGTTGCTCTCATTCTTCATTTGTCCCTGCGTAAATCTGTCATTATCTTCATCTTACATTTGTGACTCTTGCTCTCTATCTTGTGCTCTCTCTCTCTCTGTCCCTCTGTGAATCTTTTTGGTCTCTCTCTGTCCCTGTGTGTTCCTGTACATTTCTGTCCATATCCCTGAATGCAGCTGTGAAATTGTCTCTGTCTCAGTTCATGTGTGATGATCTCTCTCTGTCACTGGGTCTATCAATTTCCCTCTGTCTCTGTATCTCCCTCTGTCTCTCACTCAATCGTTTTGTGTGTGTGTGTGTGTGTTTCTCCCTTTCTGTCCCGATTTCTCTCTCTCCCTTACCACACCCTGCCGCCCCAAATATCTACAAATATCTCTCCCTCCCTCACTACATAAACTCTCTAACTGATGTGACATTTACAAGTATATTCATCCTCTCTCTCTCTTCTTCAATGCAGAGGGTCAGGATTGTGTCCCACAGCAATAACAATGGAAACAACGTTCCTGCACTCGTTCCCAGCAACTATGTGACGCCTCACCACCGAAAATGACCAGGTGACAGAAGCACTTGGAATTCATCTGCCAGCCACCTGCATGTGTCCCTGCAAGAGGCACAATGTCCTGACTGTGATCAAGATGGTTGCTCCTTCCCTGGCACTGTGTCTCACCCAGGAACTCCCTCCTAACTCACGCTCTGGCCTTCCCTAAACTAGTTGGACTGCTTTGTGTCAGTGAAACCAACCACCATCACCTTTCTGAGGGCAGGTAGTGAAGGGGAATGACAGCTGGCCCATCGAGTGTCCCTCAGACCCCACAGAGCAACTTCAGACCAAATCTGTGTGTGTGTCTTTCCATGTGTGCATGTCTATCTCTAGCTCTCTCTCTCTCTCTTCCTGAGTAGACCTGTGTCTCTCTCTGTCCCTGTGTGCATTTGTGATCCTCAGTTTCTGACATGACCTGTAATGTGTTTGTCTCTTTCTATCCCCATGTATATATTTCTCTTGTCTCTCTCACTACCGTGTCTCTGATTCTCTCTGCCCCGGTGCTTATTTATTTTAATCACATCTGGGATGGAAACATTTCTGGACAGGCCCGCATTTCTTGCCCATCACTGACTGTGCAGAGAGCTGTGGGCCTGGACTCCATGATAGGCCAAACCAGACAACGAGCATTACTGAATCAAGTGTTTTCTTTTTCCCAAACAGTGACAATGGGTTCAACATCATTGTTGCATTCTCAGCTCTGAATTCTTTATTGAACTTAAATTCCACCCTCAGTCGTGGCTGGATTTGAACCTGGGTGCCCTGGACTTCAGCTGAGTTTGTGTGTGAGCAGTATTGATCATACGATGAGGCCTATTTCTCTGTCCTTTCGGATTTCATGGTTTGCCTCTTATGTACCTGTGTGTTTCTGTGACTGTCTCTGTCCCTGTGATTATCATGTTGTGATTGTGTTGAAGGATCTGCTGGAGACTGGGTGCTGAGAGTTCCCCTACGATTATCCAGGATTGCAGTAAATGAGCTCTTTCACTGGAATGAGGCTGCAGTTGCTATTCTGACTATTCCCCAGCATTCCTGAAAAGTGGGAACTGGGCACAATGAGACTGTGGGGGAGATGCACTCAGACAGCGTAGCAGTGAGTCATTGGTAAGGTTTCGGCATCTGTGTCTCCTTGTCTTTGTGCCTAAATAAGGGGTAGGCCATTTTGAACAGAGTTGAGGAAAAACTTCTTCACCCAGAGAGTGGTGGATATATGGAATGGTCTGCCCCAGAAGGCAGTGGAGGCCAACTCTCTGGATACTTTCAAGAAAGAGATGCACAGAGCTCTGAAAGATAGTGGAATCAAAGGTTATGGGGAGAAGGCAGGAACAGGATACTGATTGTGGATGCTCAGCCATGATCATAATGAATGGTGGTGCTGGTTCAAAAGGCCGAATGGCCTACTCTAGCACCTATTGTCTATTGTCTATTGTCTATTCTCATTCTCCAGTGTCCAATATTCTTCTATTTCATTCATGGAATATGAGTGACAATCAGTCAGGGTGCGAACCCTTTACAGTCCATGAGATGGAGCTCACCCACAGTGTTGTGAGTGGCACTTCATGGGTTCAGACCCAGCGACAGCATTGCAATGGGAATATCGTTCGGAATCAGTGTGCTCTGTGTTTGAGAGCAGAGAATGGGGATGGGGATGTTCCCAAAAGGATGAAAGCAGTCAATCTGGAATAGTGGGTGCTGTTCTGGAAGATCATTTTTGGAAGGAGATGCTGAATAATCCTGAGTGATCCCTGCAGGGACCTTTAAATGATGTACAACTCTGTGCCACTGTACTCATGGTAAAGGGGAGTGAGTGTCTGTCTCAGTCTCCATTTCTCCTTGTGATAACAGTGTCATCGTTTTCATCTTAGCTTTGTCTCTTTCTTTATCTGTCTCATGCCATTTCTCTGTGAATCTGTTTGTCTGTCTCTCTTTCTGTGAATCTCACTCCATGTTGCTGAATGTAGCTGCGATGTCTCTGTGATCGGTTCATAAGTGTGATAATCTCTCTCTGCTCCATGTGTCTATCTGTGGTTCTGTGTGTGTCCCTATGTATATCAGTAATCTCTCTATGTCGCTGTGTATATCTGTTTCTTTCATTCATGGATTCCCTACAGTGTGAAAACAGGCCATTCAGCCCAATAAGGCTATACTATCCTTCAGAGCCTCCCACCAAAACCCACACCCCCATAACCCATTTGTTATATACATTGCTGAACAATTTAGCGTGGTCAATCCACTTACCCTGTACACCTTTGGACTGTGGAAGGAAAACTGAGCACCCAGAGGAAAGTCACGCTGACTTGGAGACCATGTGCAAACTTCACACAGTCACTCAAGGATGGGAGACAACCTGGGCCCCTGGTGCTGTGAGGCAGCAGTGCTATCCACTGAGCCATGGTGCCTATGTATCTATCTCTCTGACCCTGTCTCTATCTGTTTCTCTTGCTCTATCTGAGTCTGTGTCGATCTATGTCTCTCCCCCTCTCTCTCTCTCTCTTTCTCTCTTTCTCTCTCTCTCTCTCTCTCTCTGTCTCCATGCGTCTATCTGTGGTTCTCTCTGCCCTGTCACTGTGTCTATTTGTGATTCTCTCTGTCACCGCACCTCTCTGTGTCATCCTCTCTCTGTCTCTCTCAAAACCTGTGAAAATCTGTGTCTCTCCCACCCTCGCTATATAAATTGTCTAATTGCTGATACATTTACAAGAGTAATCATTCTCTCTCTCTCCATTTCTGTGTCATTCTGTGTGTGTCTCTCTCTTTCTTTTTGTCCCTGTGAATATATGTGAGTGTGTGCATGTGTGTATGTACAAGACTGTATGTGAGAGCGTCTGCACACACGAGAGTGTGTGTGATTGAGAGTAAGGGACTGAGTATGTTTGAGACCCTTTACTGGGGCAGGGGAAGAAACACATGATTTATAGACAGTCACATAATGAAATTCCAGGATGGAATCATTATCACAAACTTTGCAGTCCAATAGACACACTCACATGCATGGTCTTTCTTTCTTATGCACGCACACACACAGAGCCTGTCTTTGGGTCTCTCTCTCTCATGCGCACAAACACACAGAGACACGCGCGCGCAGACACACAGACACACAGAGACTCACACGCGCGCACACAGAGACTCACATGCGCAAACACACAGAGACACATGTGCGCAGACACGCAGAGACTCACACGCACACAGACACACAGAGGCACACACGTGCGCAGACACACGCGTGCACATACACACAGAGACAGACCCGCACGCGCACACGCGATTTACCTTGATGTTGCTGATTATGGACGATTTGAGGGACAAAGAATGGCCGGATATATTGGGATATTTTTCACTGAAGCGTAGGAGGTTTAAAGGTGACCTGATAAGGAGTTTATAAAATAATGAGGGGTATAGATAGAGGTAATGGTAGCTGTCATTTCCCTAGGATGGGACTTTCAAGACTAGGGGACACAATTTTAAAGGCGAGAGGAGAAAGATTTAGAGAAGACATGAGGGGGAAGGTTTTTACACAGAGGGTGGTAAGTGTGTGGAATAAATATCCTGAGTAAGAGGTGTGTGTGAGTACACTTGTATCACTTAAAATACATTTGGGCCGGGGCAGGCAGATAAGACTAGATTAGTTTGGGATTATGGGAGAGAGAGATAATGGGAACTGCAGATGCTGGAGACTCCAAGATAATAAAATGTGAGGCTGGATGAACACAGCAGGCCAAGCAGCATCCCAGGAGCACAAAAGCTGACGTTTCGGGCCTAGACCCTTCATCAGAGAGGGGGATGGGGGGAGGGAACTGGAATAAATAGGGAGAGAGGGGGAGGCGGACCGAAGCAATGGGAGAGAGATTCCCTGAGGTTGGTCCGGAGGGAGGAGGGTAACTTCTTCAGGTTAGGCATCCCTGGAAGAGGCTTCGCAGTGAGGTTAAAATAGTATCAGAGATAATGGGAACTGCAGATGCTGGAGACTCCAAGATAATAAAATGTGAGGCTGGATGAACACAGCAGGCCAAGCAGCATCCCAGGAGCACAAAAGCTGACGTTTCGGGCCTAGACCCTTCATCAGAGAGGGGGATGGGGGGAGGGAACTGGAATAAATAGGGAGAGAGGGGGAGGCGGACCGAAGCAATGGGAGAGAGATTCCCTGAGGTTGGTCCGGAGGGAGGAGGGTAACTTCTTCAGGTTAGGCATCCCTGGAAGAGGCTTCGCAGTGAGGTTAAAATAGTATCAGAGATAATGGGAACTGCAGATGCTGGAGACTCCAAGATAATAAAATGTGAGGCTGGATGAACACAGCAGGCCAAGCAGCATCCCAGGAGCACAAAAGCTGACGTTTCGGGCCTAGACCCTTCATCAGAGAGGGGGATGGGGGGAGGGAACTGGAATAAATAGGGAGAGAGGGGGAGGCGGACCGGGATTATGTTTGGGATTATGTTTTGGGATTTTGGGATTATGTTCGGCGTGCACTGGTTGGACTGAAGAATCTGTTGTTGTCCTGTCGGACTGTCTGACATACGCACGCACGCACACACACACACACACACACACACACACACACACACACACACACACACGTGCATGTACTCACACACACACAAATGTGTATGCTCACATACACACACGTGCACACTTACACACAAATGCATGCACGTGAGCACACACACGTGGTCACACACGTACGTGCTCATACTACACATGCGCTCTGAAACACACGTGCACGCTCACATACATGGATGTGCACACTCACACACACATGCACGCTCACACATACACACATACACACACACGCACATGCACACAGGTGCATGCACATACGTGCACACACACAAACACACGCTCACGCTCACATGTACATGCACATACTTGCATGCTCACACACACACACACACACACACACACACACACACACACATACACGCTCACACACACACACACCCACACATGCTGACCCCTTGAGCTCAGAACCTCACTGACTACGCCCCTTGGCAAAACCTGGATAAAGTGCTCCCAAAGGCTCTGGTGAGGGGTCTAGGCCCGAGGCGTCAGCTTTTGTGCTCCTGGGATGCTGCTTAGCCTGCTGTGTTCGTCCAGCCTCACATTTTGTTGTCTTAAAGTGCACCCATGTTCTCCACAGTCCTGTGCCGGGGGAAAAGTGGGAGCAGAGATGGGGAAATGTGGGTGTTTGAGGGGCAGAGATATGATCAATGCTTTAAATTCTCAAACTCTACTGACATTTTCAGGAGGAGGAGAAGAAACAAAGTTTTGAATGTCAAGTTTGAAATGACTGTCTGTAGTGCAGGCCAGGGAGAGACAGGGCAGAAGAGGGTGAGAAAGAGAGTTTGATTCTGGGAGCCACACTGACAGCAGGAAAATCCCGAGAGATCCTCAGCAAATATCCCCACTGTATTTCCATTCCTGTCTCCTGGGGCGTCTGCGGTCAGGCTCTTAGGTGCTATTATGAGACCAATGTTAAATATTTTCAAACTGCACTGACAGAACTAACACACCTTTAAAAAGGGTTTCAAAGAACAAGGGTTGGTAAAGCTTTGCTGCTGGAGAATTAACATTTCAATGACCAGGAAAATCCAACAAAAGACTCCAATCTGGGGAATTACCATCTCTATCACACAGAGGCCTCCCTAATGAGCAGACTGAGCGACATTGCAATGAGTCAGAGGTGGAGTCTGCAAACCATTCACTGAGAAATGTATCAGATTCATCCTGACACAGTGTAGTGAGCAGCTCTCCCTGTTTGGTTGAGATTGTGTGTGTATGTGTGTTTATTATTATTTTAAACCTCTGGTTTATTACCACCTTATGATTTATTTGGTAGTTTGATGTTGCTATGATGTTTTGTAATGCCGTGGAGGTGGGGTAGTGCAGATAAGCCTGGCCTCCTGTTGTGTAATTTTGCTGCAAAATGCTGTAGCTCCCGCTTTCAACTAATCTTTTCTCTTTTATCCCCAGGAAATTCTGATTTGGAAAGTTACAATGTGAAGATCCAAAATGTCTGGGGCCAGGAAAGCTTTGCAAAAAAAAACTTCCAGAGGGGGACAACATTGGCCTGATGCCTGTTCCCACTGCACCCCGTGAGGGGCCCATATGAGTCCTGTCTCTTTCTGACCCTGAGGTTTAATGTGGGTTATGGAGGAGGGCAGTGTGATAAAATGTGACAGTGAGAGAAGGATTTGAAGAATTGAAAGAGTAGGTCAAACAGGAGAGCCAGGGAGAGTATTTGAGATTGTGAATTAACTGTAATGTCAGTTTCTGGGGTCACAGGAAATAATTAAACTGAGCCAGCATCGCAGAAGGGAATAAAATCAGATTATCTGACTGCTGGGACACTGCTGCATGTGGGATCTTGCTGTGTATTAAATGCCCCAGTGCCATTGTTACAGGCTGTGACTGTTTTAATCAGGTAACCCACCATTTCAAAGCTTTACAAAGGGACTGGCATGGAAACTCAACTCATCACCTGATATGTTTGTGTTCAGATGTTGCTGAGACATTGTCTGTGTGACAGAGAGGAAAACCCAGGATCTTGCTGCACTGTCTCTGCTTTGCCTTGCAACTAATGCTGTCTCTTTTTTTTCTCCAAAGGGACCAGTTTTTTTTTTGAAGAACCAAAGGGGAAGCGTTTGGGGCCCACAAGGCATAGAACAAGGGCTTTCTCCAAAGGGGGCATCATCCTGAGGCTTATTGGACAGGCTGCACCCCGGGGTTTGAAGCTTGGGGTTAAAGTAATCGGGGCCTTGGGATTTGACACAAACATGTGTCAGGGCTCCCCAAGGAGGAAATTAAAACTGTAAATGTGAAATCTCACAAAAAGCATGTTCTGTTGTCAGAATAATAATGTGAGAATGTGAAGTCAACATTGGGAGTGACAGATAGACTTGCAACAGGGAGAGGGGCAGGAGAAAAGGGAGAGGGAGGGAGGGAGACATATTTGAGATTCTTAAGTATCTATCATGGTAGTGCCTGGGGATACAGAAAACATTTACGATTTAACCAATATTCCATAACAAAGATTGAGTTTATCTTGTTCCAGACACATTGCTGGCAGTGGGATCTTGCTCTGCCTCATGGGCCTGCAGCAATGCAACTGTCTCGATGATCTCCTCCTTTTAACCCTGCCTCATGGGTCTGGGATTGAAATTTCCCAAAGTTTTCACCAATTCAATCAGAGCCTGGCATTGATAAGGGATGGCTTGTGTGAAGGAGAGACATCAAACCCCACCTCTTGCTGTGTGATTTCTTTAACAATGTCCTTCCTTTCCAGTTCCAATAATTTTCCCCCTCTTGCTCTGTCCATTTATTTTGAAACTACAATGGGACAAGAAATCCTTTCCATGGACCCAGGTTTTCTCCACAGCGAGGAGGGGTGGGGCTCAGGCATTGGCCAGCGGCCTGTTCAACAGGCTGCAGACCGCAGGGCCCATGTGAGTTGTATTTGTTTATTAACTCAAGATTTGAATTCCTCTGTGGTAGCCTGGTTTTCTTTTCGGAGCCTCCAGGTAACTTTTAAAACCTTTTGAATCCTGGGGTTAAAGAAAGAAGCCTGGGTTTTGACACAAACATGTTAATTCTCCTCCCAGGGAGTGTCTGACAGACAGGACTCCCCAAACAGTAAATTAAAACCATAAATGTGAAACTCTCTTCAAAGACTCATTCTCACTTCAGAGTAACATGTGATGTGTGTAGGCCAGGATGAAAAAAATTGATAACCACATAACAAAAACATTATTTGGCCATTTTACTTCAATCCCCTGAGTATCTGCGAGGGCATCTCAGTCTTTCTCTCCCTGTCTCCTCTCCTGAACCCCCTCCAGCTTCCTCTCATTGTTTTTTTTCAAACAAACAGAAACAGTGAGGGAGTTAGAAATAATTTGCAATACAAAGTTTTTTTTAACAAAAAACACAGATGCAGACAAAAAGAGTGAGCCGGAGGGAGTGAGGGATAGAGGGACAAGATGTGTCTCTGTATCTGTGCTGGGAAACGGAGACAGGGTCTGGGGGAGGGGGCATGTTGTCGGGGAGAGAACTGGAGTCTCCAATATCTCTTCACTGCCCAGCTCCAATCACTTTGTTCTAGAAAGTGCCATCCACCAAATTACATCCTGGGATGGAGGGGGTGATTTTTGTCCCAAAGAAACGGATAGCCCCTTCCCTGAATGGAAATTGTGATTCAACACATTTTGGAGCAGGAAGGGGTGACCTGTGGAATCACACTGTGTATCAATGGCCTGCAGCATTACTGGCACAGAATGCTGGGAAACAGTGCCCCCGTTTAGAAAAACAGAATATCCTCAAATATCAAGGTCAAAAACGTTTTAAATGATAAAGATTACAATGCACAAGATTAAATCTGGGAGAGAGAGAAAAAAAAGATCAGAGATGAGGGGCCGGGGAGGGAAGTGAGAGAGGAACAAAGACAGAAAGATAAGAGATTTAGAAGGGAGAGAGAGTGACACACAAAGAGGTGGGAAAGAGAGAGTGAGAGAGAGATATCAGAGGTGGAGGGGAGAGAGACACAGAGAGAAAGAGAGAAGTATGTTGAACTTCACAAATAGCAAGATTGCTCCCTCTTTGTCAGCCTGGAGCCAGAATTGAGCCCTTAACCAGCAAGAGTGAGACACACAATCTGTCTGCAGTCATACTGCTGCTTGTGGGATCTTGCTGTGTGCCAAATTACCTGCAGTGTGGCCTACATTGCAACAAGATGCCCAGTGTCCAAATGCTGCTTACAGAGCCTTTGCTATTACATTTTCTTTGTCTCTCTGTCTCACTCTGTCCATCTCCTTCTCCACGCACCTTCCTCAGACTGGGGTCTTCCTCACTTTCTCTCTGACCATATTCTGGCTCTTTCTTTCTCTCTTACTTTATCTCTTCCCCCTTTCCCTCTCTCCATTGCCATTCCTCAGTTTAGGGCTTCCCCACTCCCACCACTCTCTCCAGACCGTCCCACCATTTTAGACAGTCAATGCCGCAGTGTGACAGGTCAGGGTTACTAAATGGCAGGGGTGACAACATTTCAGACACAGAGGTATAATTCAGAGACAGTGTTGGGGGGTTTGAGAGATGGAGTCAGAGAGGAAAAGCTTAGAAAGGCGGGGATGGGAGTGAGATCGGAGGGCAATGGGAGAGGGTGGTGGGGATGTATGGGAGGTGGGGAATAGATACAAGGGCTGGGGGTAGGGGGTCGCTAGTCATTGGAATCTTGCTGTGCAGTTGTTTATTCGTTCCAACTTGAGCCCCTTCTGGGTGTTGTGTATGGGGATGGGGAGAGGGGAGGGCTGGGGGAGATCAGGAATCCTAACCCTATGTGAAGTTTTGTGAGTCATATCTGTGTTTCAGATGGGGCCACGTGGCAGCAAGCAATAAATGGAAGGTACAGGCACCACTCGAATGAAGTATATTGGCGAGCTGAAGGCTATAGGAGAGGGAGGGGTGGGGTGAGCTGGATACTCCTGTCCATCCATCAAACTGTTTTCTTTCCTGCATTTCATCTTGGAATATCTGGGAAAGACTTCCCTGGACTTTTTGTCATTTTAATGGAGAGGTGGGTGGGTAGGGTGGGGGTGCCAGGATGTGGAAAGGGAGGAGTAGGATCCCACGACCTCCTAACGCCACCCCGTGTTCCAATCCCACCTCTTGGCCCCTCTCGGCCCGTCTGTGAAGTTTGGGGGTAAATGGAGGGAATTGTTCCCTTTGACTGGGACCTTATTCTGATCTCTGGGAGGGGTGAGAGTGAAGGATTGGGGGATCAGTGCAGGCTCTGGGACAGGGGACGGGCTCAGCATTAGAAAGGGGCAGAAACTGCAGGGTCTGATGTCCCACCCACCCTGCACTCCCTCTACGCCAGTGTTCAGGATGAGTTAAGCTCCTCCATCAACGTATGGCCATTTTCACATTTTGCTGTTTGTGGGATCCTGCACAGCGGGGAGTGTGGTGGTGGGGGTGGTGTGAAGATGGGAGTGTTGGAGGGAAAAGGAATACAGCTGAAGCTGGTGAGGTGGTGGTGAGAGGCTAACTCCCGTGTTCAGTCTGAGCCAGCTCCAAGTTGAAATGGGAGACTGTAATATTTGCTGGTGGGTTCAGTGGGGGAGAGGCCTGTTTTAACATTGCAGCCCGTGGCGGAGGGGCGGGCTCCAACAAGGTGTTGAGGGAGTCCCTCAGCAGTCCCACACACAGCTGCCAGTGGGATCTTACTGTGCACCACCGCAGCCTGCACGTCACCCTCGTGTGTGATGCAAGGCTTTCTACAGTGCCCTGGGCTGAGTCTGCTGACGCCCTGATAGTGAGTGTGGTGAGTGGGTGTGTCATCCCTAATTTCCTCACCAACCCCCAGCCCAGACCCACCCCACCTCCCGTCACCCCCTCAACCTCCAAAATGTGACACTGACGTTGCAAATATCCACAAGACACAGCGGGGAGATGGGAGCACATGGCAAACATGAGGCAGGAGAGGGCATTGCTATTGAAACATGGAGGAAATGGAGAGTGTGAGGGACATTGACTTTCTCCTGCTTGAGAATCGATCAACAGAGATGGATCAATGGATAGGGGCAGAGAAAAGGAGAGAGACAGAGGCGGGGAGGGAGAGAGACAGGTGACTGGACACTTTGGAAGGTTCATCATTAACATTTCATGTAGAAACAGCACCAATCCCAGGTGGATTGGGCATGGGGTTTGTGCCTGCTGAATGGGAGGGGACAGAGGGGAGCGTTGGTCATTTCTTTGTGTGTTTGTTACTGCTTCACTGGAGTATCAGAGAACAAGCTGGAGTGGGGTCATGGAGAGAGATAGAGAGGCATGTTCTGGGGAGTGACTCCCCACCACTGAGTTTCTGTCCAGCCTCTAAGAAAATAAACCCTGAGGGCAGTCAGAAAGCATCTGCCCCTTGATCCCAGTTGAAATCTCTTCCATTTCTCAAAACCCCAGGGAAAATGCTGATGAAATGGGGAAATGTTGGATGTCAGTCAGTGGCAGGATTGCCTTTGTTTCTGTTTATTTTTATTTCAATCTAATTTGATCAATTTCTGTCTGTCTGTTTTTTGCTCTCTCTTCCCCCATAACCATTCCCCCCAAAAAAGGCACCTCTGTCTCTGTCTCTCTCTCTGTGCTGGGGCAGGCGGGGAGATACCTGACACTGAAGCTTGCAGACAGAGTAAGGCACACAGATTCTGGGAGTGGGGATGGGGGATGTGTGAGGGGGTGTGAATCCCAGCCCTGGAGTAAATATCTCTCCTGCCCTTCCCCTCAAACAGAAACACTGGGACAGCCCTGAGGCAGTTTGAGACATCTTCCTGTTCCCTGTTCCCTGGGTTTAAAATCAGGAGCTGTGCTGGTGTTTGGGTGGGGAGGGCGGGGTGGGGTGAGGTGAGGAGAGTGTGAGGTTGTGGGTGTTCAGACAACCAGCAGTGGGATCTTGCTGTGCTGGGTGGGGAATGTCTCACATTGCTGAAGCAGCAAGTGGTGCGATTTTGCTGAGCTTTCGGTGTTTTTTAAAAATTTTAATCCATTTTCATTTCTCTCTGTCTTACCTCCACCCCCACGGTGATTTTATTCAGGAGCTGAAACTCGGGATGATGCAGAGTCAGAGAGAATCAAATCATTCTGCCGTGAGGAATCGTCAGACAGGAGCTGGGACCAGAGAGAGCGAGACCGAGAGAATTATAATCAACCATCCCGTGTCCTTGTCGTTCAATTCCACACTCACATGCTCACAGGGAAAATGAATTATGGGGCTCAGGCAGTCTCTGGAGTTTGGACCACAAGGGGGTGAGCCCTGGGCTGGGGCTTGGGGGAGACAAAGGGACAAAAATGGGGCTGCTGCACAGTCTGATCCCACAGATTTCACTGCGTTCCTCTCTGCCTCCATATTCCCAGCTTCTTGTCTCTCTCACAGCTTTCTATAAATCCCCATCTCCCCTCCATCCTTCAAATCTCCCCCTATCCACTGTACACAGGCTGTTAAAAGGAGAACAGAATCGGGATGAATTCACAGGTTGATGCTAGGGTAACAGAATGGGGATGGGTTCAGAGGGCAATGCTAGGGTAACAGAATGAAGATGGGTTCACAGGCCAAGGCAAGGAGAACAGAGTGGGAATGCATCACTAGATCATTGCTAAAGCAACAGTGTGGGGCTGTGTTCAAAGGCCATAGCTGGTCGAACAGAGGCGGGGTGTGAGGAGAACAGAGGATGCATTCACAGGCTGCTGCACAGGGACATACTAAGGAAGGGTTCTCTGGCCTATGCTAGCACAACAGAATGGGGATGGGCTCACCGGCCATTCCTAGGTATAATAGTGTGGGAATGAGTTAACAGGCCATTTTCTATGAGAACAGTTTCAGGATACGTTCACACATCGCTGTTAGGAGAACAGAGTGTGGGATGGGTTTATAGTCTATGGCTAGAGTAACATTGTTAGGATGGGTTCATAGGCCATTGCAAGGAGAACACAGTGGGAGTGGGTTAACAGATCATTGCGAGGGGAACAAGATTAAGATGGGCTCACAGGCCATTGCTAGAGGAACAGAATGGGGATGGGATCATAGACTATTGCTATAAAACTAAATTGGGATTGGGTTCCCAAGTCACTGCTAGGAGAACAGTGTGGAGATGGTTGAACAGTCTGGTGCTAAGGCAAAAGCGTGAGGATTGGTTCACAGGCTGGTGCAAGTGATACAGTATTGATGGTTTCACAGACTGTTTCTAGCAGAGCAGATTGGGAATGGGGTCACAGGCAGTTGTCAGTGCAGCAGAGTGGAGGTGGTTTCACAGGCCGTTGCTAGGGGAAGAGAGTAGGGATTGGCTGACAGGCTGTTACTAAGAGAACAGAGGCAGGATCAGTTCACACGTTGTTGCTACGAGAACATTTTGTGGATGTTCAACAGGTTGTTGCTTGGGGTACAGTGGAGATGTGGTCACAGTCTTTTGCAATGAAATTGGGGATGGGTATGAGCCTGTTGCAAGGGGATCAGAGTGGGGATGGATTCATAGGCCTTTCCAAGGGCAACCGTCTAAGGATCTGCTCACAGGCCTTGACTCGGGCAATACAGTGGCAACGGGCTCACAGATTGTTGCTGGGGGAACAGATTGGGAATGTTTCACATGCTGTAGCTACAAGAAAAGACTGGTCATGTGTTAATAAGTTGTTGCAAGAAGAAGGGAATGCAGACGTGTTCACAGGTCATTGGTAGAACAGTGGAGATGTGTTGACAGGCCATTGCTAGCTTAACAGAATGGTGATGGGCTTACAGGCTTTTGCTCTTGGAGAAGAGTGCGGATGGTACACCGGGAGAGAAAAAGTGTAGAACCGACACAGAGAGAGATCAACAGACAGACCGAGAGGGAAACAGAGGGATGCACAGATTGATTTGTTGTCACATGTACTGAAATACAGTAAAATGTTTTGTTTATGAGTGGTACAGATCAGATCGGATCCAGGCAGAGTCAGCATGGTTTACAAAAAGGAAGTCACGCTTGAGGAAAACGTTCAATTAAAAAAAACACGAGCCCAATCACTGTAACTCCTGGGAAACTCGGGTTGCAAATCACAGCACTCGGTCCCCACTGAAATCAACTGATTCACAACACCCCGATTTTGCATCTCTTTTTGCTTCTGGCCCTGTCTCACCTTCACCTCCCTCAGCCCAGCCAGATCCAATGTCAATTAGTGCTCAATGCCAATGCAGGCCAATGGCAAATCCAATGTTTACCTGGAAAGCGAGCAGGAGGAACATAAGACACAAGGTGTTACAACGTGATGGGGTTGTCGATGACAGGTTAGAGAGGCACAAGGATCTCATCTTTATGCTCCCATGTACTAGTTAGATGAATATGCTCAGTGCACATTACCCCTTCTACATTCATCAGTCTTGTGCTTGTGTTTAAGTTTTGAAAATGGCTTTGAACGTGAGACAAGTGGAGCTGTAACAATCCCGTGGTATTCAGCAGCAAGAAAATACCAATCAGGCTTTTCCAAAATGGGTATCTTCTGAGATCGTGAGCCACATGGAAGAATGAGAACTGTCTCACTGGGGGTCGCCATGTCTACTTTCAAAGTCTGCTCGAGGCGATCAGAAACTTTGCTGAATTTGTAAGTTTATCGAGAGTAGTGCTGGAATACAGGGAAATTGCAAAGTTTAGTCATTTGTTAAACAGAAGTTGCAAGAATATATCCAACTGTTACAGACAAGCCAATTTACTTTGGGTGCTTGGAAACTTGTAGACGCAACGGTGAAGGCAAAATGAAGAGTTACATGGCCAAAGATCAGTCAATTCATGGGAAGTTGCCATACATTTCTCCAGGAGACATGATGTTAGTTAACTTGCTGTTAATGACCTACGTTTTCTTTTCAACGTGTGAAATATGGGGTTGATCAGAGGAATACAGTTCATGTTTGTCCAAGACTTCCAGAAAGTATGTGATTCAATGTTATTGAGCTGACCCGTGAGTTTATGTATTTGGGGAAAATAACTACAATAACAATACATGTACAAAATTGGCTGAGAGAAAGGAAATACAACAGTGGCTTTGGATATTTTTTGGGATAGTTGAATGAATCTATTGAAATTCCCTCGGTGGCAATGTTGAGACCCTTGTGTTTTCCAAATATATATTAATGCTCTAAACATAGGACTACAGGGAACAGGATCAATATTTGTGCATACGTTAGGATTTGGAAACAGAGAAAAATGTGAGCAGAATGGTACAAAGAAGAACAACACAGCAAAGGAACAGGTACTTTGGGCCACCAAGACTGTGCTGATACATGATGCCTTTCGAAACTAAAAACCTTTTGTTTCTGTGCAATCCATATCACTTTATTCTCTGCCTATTCACCTATCTCTCATATCCACCTTTACCACCCCCTCGACTAGTGTATTCCAAGCACTTACAACCCACTGTCTAAACGCTTGCCTCTTACATCTCCTTTAAACATACACCCTTTTGGCTTAAACTTAGGTCCCATAGTAATTGACATTTTCACCTGAGAAAATACTTCACTCTCCATTCAATCAATGCCTCTCGTAATTTTCTGGAAACTTGTGTAAAGTTAGTGGGGTGTGTGGATCAGAGGTGGATGAATTTCAATGTGGAGAAGTGTCAGGTCACACATTTTAATGGGATGAATGTACATCAGCAATATAAAATAAAGGGTACATCTCTAAAGGGGTTGCAAGGATAGAATGACCTGGGTATATATGTGCATAAGTAATTGAACATAGAAGGACAGATTAGAAGAGAACTTAATAGAATCTACAATATTATATTATTTAATTATTTATTAATTACATGGTTTATTAATTTACTTATTTTTTCTCAACGGCAATGACCTGGGTTTTGTTTCTAGGTTTCATTCAGGCACATTAGGATTGCAGCACGAGCAAGTGGCCAATTTCTGGTTGGGTGGATGGAGAAGACTGATTCATTCATATGAAAACCTAGGATAGAAACTTATGGCCCTGAGGAGACGCTATCCTCAAATTGAGTGACTGCTGGCCACGCTGAGGGACATTGTACAGCAGGGAGAATAGTCAGTCATCATGAGCTATGAAGAGGGGATGTTGTGAACATCTGTACTGGACTGATGGATGGATTTTTGAAACTCCTTTTATCAGAGCTCAGAGTGGCTGGTACACACAGCAAAACTCAAATCAATTGAAATGATTATCTCTTCTGAATGGCTCGCTCTGGCTGATGGAGATTGATTTTACAAACTAACTCATAGAATTTCCACGGAGTAACCTCAGTTACATCACCCGATTCCAAGGGATTTCCTTAATTTTGAAACTATTCTCTGACATGGAACTTTTGAAATCTTTCCAGCTGCAGGTTCCAGCAGATTTTAATATTGTAATCAATAAGACTGTTTCAGGGCTAAATATTTTTTAATGAGTCATTAATAATTTAAGGATTTTATTGTTGTCCTGTGTTATTTGGGAGAGGTTCAATGTCTCTGCATCTGGAGTGACACCTTTGCTGTGGGATCTGAATCCATGTTCATCTATTGCTCTCTTTCACTGATGTTTGATGACTAGCATCGGAACGGTGGGCAGACGGCACACTCTGTGCTGTAAATCTGTATAACTCGGTCCATCTGTATGGCTTTATGACCCTTGCTTTCCTTGATCACCTCTCTGCCATTGTCAAACTTCCACTGCCTCCAATCATGCATGTATTTTAGATTCTGTTGCAGGCTATACATTTACTGTGTCTTCTCCCACTGCCCATCCCCTCACTATGTGCGACTGGCTTACCAGCATGATGTTCCCACATTATCTTTCACAGGAATTGTTTCTTAAGTGCAACAGTTCACCTGTTTTCCACTTCGGAGACAATATTAACAATCACATTCTGCAGCATTCCTCACCTCCACCTAAAGGTTGGGAGATTTTGGCAAACAGCATTTTCTTTTGTCTCTTCACAATAGATAACGCATTAGCCACAGCCAACCAGTTTGTGCTTACAGTGCTCAAATATTAATAGTGCCCAATTAATATTAATAACACCTCCTTCCACTCAACCAGACAGGGGCCAGCCCTTCTTTAGTTGAGGTCTCCAGTGATGCTTTGAAAAATCAGAGTCAATCTGTCTGCATGAAATTTAAACAAAGTTTGGTCATCATCTAACTGGTGCATTTTCCTTTGCAATGCCTTGACCAATCAGAGTCTATTATTCGCCCAGGTCAGTACAGTATAAAACATTTGCTCCCTTTCCATTGGTGCTTATTGTGAATGAACCGAAATGTGCAAGACAAAAAGCTTTGATGAAACTTGCCTTTTTTGCATACAGTTGGACATTATTGAACTGTTGTACATTGTTGTGGCTCGGCCTCTCTCACAATGCCACCACACAAGGCCTTATAGATGATTATGGAGGAACAATGTGTATTGTGGTTGATTAATTATTTCAATAAATAAAGAGAGGACAGAACTGTGAGCATCGGCCCCTTATAAAATGAGCTTTGTAAAGGGTAACATTGAGGAGCTAGGAAAGGGCAGGAGAGTTAAACAAATACTTTCCAACAATATTCACATTAGGGCATTCTTGCAACTTTAAAATACACAAAAATAGACAAGCAGCAAAAAGGGGAGGAAATAACCATAACAGGAGAAAACATACTGTGGTCAATGAAGTATTTCAAAAGATAAAAAGAGAAGAGAACTGTGAACATCGGCCCCTTAGAGAATGAGATTTGTCAGTGATAATGAGGAGCCAGGAAAGAGCAGGGGAGTTAAACAAATAATTTTAATCAATCTTCACAGTAGGGAACACTTACAACATTACAAAAAAATGAAGTAGTTCAGCAGCACAAAAGGGGAGGAAAGAACCATAATATTGATCAGAAGAGAAAAAGTATTTGGGAAAATAATAACCATTGACAAAGAAAATAGAGGTCGGCCGTTTGGTCATTCAAGCCTGCTCCAACATTTAACACGATCGTGGCTGATCATCCATCTGTTCCTGCTTTCTCTCCATACTTGGATTCCTTTCACCCCAAGGATTATATCCAAATCCTTCTTAAATACATTCAATGTTTTGGCTTCAGGTGCTTTCTGTGGCAGATAATTCCAGAGGTGAGGAAATTTCTTCTTATCTCAGTCCTAAATAGCTTGTCGATGACAGGTTAAAGAGACACTAGGATCCCATCTTTATGCTCCCATGTATGCCCATATCCTAAAAGTCATGGTTCTGGACACCCTGTTTATTGAGAACAGCCTTCCTCTGTTTATCCTGTGGAGCCCTGTCGGAATTCTTTTGTTTCTATGAAAGACCACTCTTCTGAACTCGAGTGAATATAGTCCTAACTGATCCAGTCTTTCTTCACATGTCAGTCCTGTCATCCCAGGAATCATTCTGGTCAACCTTCATTGTACTCCATTCACAGCCAAAGCATTCTTCCACAAGAATAATGAGACCAAAATTGCACACAAGAATCCAGCTATGGGCTCACTGAGACCTGTGGAATCACAGAAGGACGTTCCTGCTCCTGTATCTGAATCCTCTTGTTAAGAAGGCCAAAAGAAACTAACTTGTGCTTGGGACATTTGAAAACAAAGTGTAAGTTTTGTGTTAAATACAAAGCTAATTTATTTGCCTTTTACTCAGAAAATAAAAACCTATATTTTCAGGAAAGTCAATTTAACATCAGTAGAAACAGACAACAATGAAATGTGTTCATTACTGAACATAATTAATAGCAAAATGCAACCACTGTGGTTATTTGTGAATTCACTCATGTTTTTGGGGGGGGGGGGGGGGGGTTGTCGGGTGTTTGAGTGAATCCCTTCCCACATTCAATGCAGGCGAACGACCTCCCTCCAGTCTGACATCACTGGCATACAATGAGGTGAAATGATCACCTGAACCCAGTTTGAAAGTGAAAGCACTGGAACGGTCTCTCACCTGTGTCAACACATTGATGGATCATCAATTGTTGAGGACTTTTAAAGCATTTTCTGCAATCTGAACATTCAAAGTTATTTCAATAATGTGAGCAAGTTAATGGAGGCTAATTGTTCAGAATCTTTATACCATTTCCCACATTCTCTGGTCAGAATTAACTTGCTCGTGTTTCAGCAGGTACAATGATCTGACGAATCTCTTCCTGCACATGAAGCAAGTGAACGGTATCTCCCCTGTGTGGATGCATTGGTGTACAGCGAGGTTACATATTCATCTGTACCCAGTCCCATCATGAGAGTATCTTATTGGGCTCTCAACAGTGTGAACATGTTGATGGGACATCAGTTCTCCAGAACATTTACAGCATTTCCTGCAGTCTGAACATTGAAAAAGGTCTCTCATTAGAATGAACTTTCTGGTGTTTCACCAGGTCAGATGAGTGAATGAAACACTTCCTACATATGGAATAGACGAACGGTCTCTCCCCAGTGTGAATGTGCTGGTGTATTGGGAGTTTAGATGATCGCTTGAGCCGAGTCGCACAGTGAGAGCACCTGAATGGTTTCTCACTAATGTGAGATATTAGTTCTCTCGAACTTTTCTCGCAATTCCTAGAGTGTGGATATTTTAAAGGTCTCTCCCCAGTGTGAACGTGCCGGTGAGTCAGCAGATGGGATGAGTGAGTGAATCCTTTCGCACACTCAGAGGAGATGAACTGCCTCTCTCTTATATGAACTTGCTGGTGTGTCAGCAGACTGGATGATCAAATGAATCCCTTTCCACAGTCAGGGCTGGTGAACGGTCTCTCTCCAGTGTGACCACACTGATGACTTTCCAGGGAAGATGGATATTTGAATTCCTTCTCACAGTCCTCACATTTCCATGGTTTCTCAGTGCGAACACTGGTTTTGGCTTCCATGATCAAAGCCTGATGATATTCAAGACATGATGAATTCAACATTTCGTTAGAATCTGCAGCGAGATTTGAGTTCACTGACTGCAAATGCTCCAACTTCCTGTAAAATGAATGACAGACAGTAAGAACGAAATGTGGCCCAGAGAGAAAAAGGCAGAACTTTAAAACTGGACTGAATACATCTGATCATTTGTGCGATAGACAGTGGACAATGCGACCATGAAAGCTCTTGGATTGTTATAACAATAGGACTGGTTCAGTATTAAGCTTCAGTGAAAGGAACTGGCTGCCAAATCTGGGGCTGCATAAAGGTGTTCTTTGTGGGAAAACTGAGAAATACGGAGAGCATTAATGGAGATGGGCTTCATATGGGCAGCACGGTGGATCGGTCGTTAGCACTGCAGCCTCACAGCACCAGGGACCTGGGTTCGATTCCAGCCTTGGGCGACTGTCTGTGGAGTTTGCACATTCTCCCTCTGTCTGTGTCGGTTTTCTCCCACAGTCAAAAGATGTGCAGGCTCGGTGGATTGGCCATGCTAAACTGCCCATAGTGTTCAGGGGTGTGTGGGTTATTGGGGGATGGGTCTGGGTCTGGGTGGGATGCTTCAAGGGGCGGTGTGGACTTGTTGGACCGAAGGACCTGTTTCCACACTGTAGGTAATCTAATTCATCTGCCAGTAATTCTAACAACCTCCCAAACTCACCAGACAGAAACACAAGATCAGGTGGTGCATGGGAAAACCATCACTTCCAGGACTCTGAGCAGCAGATTCAGACTGGAAAAGATTATTGACTTGCTCAATATGTCAGAATGCATTTTATTAAAAATTAAACCTGCTGAAAAAATAGGGACTCTGACAGTCAGAGTTTATTTTAGCCTCTAGTTCAGTTAGAATGTAATACTTTGCCAATGATTTTCTGTATCATATAACCTACTCTGCAAATAACATCTTTCTTCAGGCTATCTTCAAGGTTTTGCAAGAAGAAAATAAATGATGAATCATTTGTACCTTACACATTTTAATTACTGTCCTCACTGCTTATGACGGGGACTGTACCACATAGTGAATAGAAAATACAGATTGGGCTATTATTCTGCAGAAAAAAAATCCATTCCGTTTGCAAGCTGCGCCATGACTTTCATTTTAGCTTCCCAACCCAGACAAAATCCTCTGTTAAGAACAAAGAACAACATAGCACAGGAACCAGCCCTTCAGCACTCCAAGCCTATGCCTGCACATTCTAACGCTCCATGCTAAAAATGCCTTGATTCACAGGATCCACATTCCTCTCTTCCCTTCCTGTTCATGTATTCAGCCAGGTGCTTCTTGACTGCTGCTGCTGCGTCTGCTTCCATTGCCTCCTGTGGCAACACATTTCAGGAACTCAGCAACTTTTGTGTGAAAAGCTTGCCTTGCTTATCTCTTTCACACATTCCCCCTGCAGCTTGAACTTGTGTCCTCTAGTAATTTATCCCTCTGCCCTGGGGGAAAAAAGTCTCATACATTCCGCTCTATCCATGCCATTCACAATCTTATAAACTTCTCTCAGGCCACCCTCTCAACCTGCTGCGTCCCAGTGTAAACAAACCAAGTCTTTCCAACCTTTCTTCAATGCTAAACTCCCCCATAACCATGCAACATCCTGGGAAACCTATTCTATACCCTCTCCAAAGCATCCAAATCCACATGTGGTGTCCAGAACTGAATGCAATATTCTAAGTGTGGCCTGACTAGAGTTCTACAAAGCAGCAGCATAACTTGCCTGTCCATATCGCCATTGCACCTTCCAATGAAGGCAGTCATCCCAAAGGCCTTTTATACTAAATTATCTACCTGCACCATCACTTTCAGTAGCCTGTGGACCTGCACACCCAGATCCTTCTGCATATCAATGTTCCTAAGAGTTCTGCCATTTACTCTATAATTTAAACCTGTACCTGACTTTCCAAATTACATCCCCTCATATCTGTCCAGATTAAACTACATGTCATCTTTCTGCCCATAACTCCAATTTATCTATACTCTGCTGTATCATCTGACAATCCTTCTCACTATCTGCAACTCTACCAACCTTTGTATTGTCCGCAAACTTATTGATTCGACCAGCCACGTGTTCTTCCAAGTTATTTATATAGACCAGAAACAGCAGAGGTCCCAGCACTGATTCCTGTGGAACACCACTAATCAAAACCCTCCATTCTGAAAAGTATCTTTCCACTGCTACACCCTGTCTTCGATGTAGCTATCTCTCCAGCTCATGTGACATCATCCTTTGTACCAGTTTGCCCTGATAGACTAGTGCGCCATTCTAATGAAGCTTGCACGACTTGAACGCACAGCAGCTTTCTTTCAATTTGACACTTTCCAATCTTCCAGATTGAATGTGGAATTCTGCAGTCCCTGAACCATCAAACAGTTATAAGGATCTGGAAAACTTGACCTGGAAATATGCTGGTACTGATGTCATGTTCAGATTGTTACTGCTCGTCGTCAATTCCCCACTCAGTGGAAATAGTTTCTCTGTAACTCCCCTGACAGTCACTAATCATATTCCCAAGACTTTGATCAAAAATATTTCTTATTAATCAATTTCCAGGGATACCTCTCTCAGAATGAAGTGATGTGTTTTAGCAGAAGGGATAGGAAGAGGCAATAACACAACACTAAAGAGTGTGCAGAGTCTGAGGGATTCACATGCACAGATATTTGAAAGTAATAAATAGATTAATTCGTCAAAGCAAATTTGATGTTGATTGATTTCAAAAAAATACTGAATCAGCATTTGAGAGAAAAATGCAAAGGTGCAGGGATAAAACAAGGGAATAGGACTGACTGGATTGCTCCAGACATTTGGCATGGGCTAAATGGTTTGCACTTTTTGATTTTTTTTAATATGGGCCTTCTTGTATTCCAAACCTACAGATTCAGTTATCAATCAGGTGAATCTGTGCTCCATCCACTCCATAGTTGTTAGACCGTTCCTGACAGCAAGTCCGAGAACTAAAAACAGCTAATCAACTGTAATCTAACCACAGATAGTGTATCTCATTTTCTGATATCTCAAATCTTTTCCCACAGGCACACACACACACATTCATACCTGAACGCTACCACATTCAGATGCTGATAGCATTCAGATACTCATCAATCGAGTTACTCTTTCACTCTTTCTGAGGTTCAAGTCGGCCAAATTCCTCTGCTGACATTGATCTGTAAGAGTGTAAAATCCATCACGATCAATCCAGGACAGAGATTCAGAACAGAAAAAGAAAAGCATTTCTCTTGGTTTGAAGTTGCTGTTCGTAAATCCTGCTCGCCTTCCCCTCGCCCCGTTCCCAACAAGTAAAGGACATGCGCACTCTCCGCTTCCAGTTGGCCCCGGATAAAGATGGCGGGCTCACACGGCTCAGAAAACATTCGCGGCGCCCAGCCCTGCCTCGGCTAACAAAGGAATTCAGCAATTCCAATCTATTCGTGACAAAACCGGGGTCGGTATTTTTCAATTCAGTGACGGTAGCTACTGTCAGATTTTATAAAGCCTCTCCGCCCACTTCGTGGAATACTCACTCACTCGATTTCTAATTTTCACCTTTCAAATCCTTACCGCGCCTGCTCCTCATCCGATTCCTCCGGCTCTCCTTTGCCTCCGGTACTGCGCATGTTTGAAACGCTTCAGATTGCGCGCGCACCAGTGGGCGTATACATTCAGAGATAATGGGGACTGCAGATGCTGGTGAATCCGAGATAACTCGTGTGGGTCTGAAATATTAGCTCTTGTGCTCCTCAGATGCTTCTTGGCCTGCTGTGTTCATCCAGCTCCACACTTTGTCATCTGGGCAAATGCATTCCCACCCAGAATGCTGGGAAAAACACGCTGCCATTGAGCAGCAATATTGATACAACGAAGATATGAAGGAATATGCCAGGACGAAAGATACAGGAATTCATTGATACAAGTGCATGGTCCCTGTCTGTCCTGGTTCTAATAAACAGCAGAACAAAGAGATATGAACACACACTCAACGGATAAAGTGAACAAAATATACACCTTTCCTGTGTAGAATATTTGAATTTCGCCGCAAGAAGAATTCATTTATTGGTGATAAAATCATTTCAAATTTCAAAGCTGAACGATGTCAGGTAGGAAAACTAAATAAATCCGTTCTCACACTGAAGTGTGAAGAGTCTTCCTGTGCGGTGACTGTGCTGATACGTCAGTAGTTTAAGATGTTCAGGCAAGCGTGAAATGTTACACACGAGCTTCAGAAGAGACTGAGATGTCAATCACTTCCTGTAATGAGTTTCATTGTCTCAGCACTCTTTGAATAAACAAAAGCAGACTCAATCAACTCGAAATATTCAGCAACAGTTGAAAGAGAAATGCACTTTATATTACATGACTTCTCTGCATCAGTCCACAGAAAGGGAAAATTAACTCTTTTTCTCAAGCCAGGGACTTATCATCAAGACTGAATATTTCCAATATCTTCTTGTTTTATACTCAGTCAAAGAACTGATTTCTGAATTGTACAATCAATTCATTTGTGACTCGTATCTTTTTTTTGTGTCCACACATTAGTGGAAACATCTTCCGTGTTTAATCTGTCCGTCAGGCTTAGCACAGGAGTTAGATGACAGCTCCAAGAACAAATCAAATCAGCACGGCTATCCTTTGTTTTAAGATGTTACTTTTCTTTTCTCTGCAAAGAGAAAGAGCGTCCAGAAATGATGCTTGCCTTGTGGGGAGAGAAGATTTCGGAGACACAGTAAAGGAATACAAGTCCAAAGAACTGGACACTATCGTGGCTTGGGCGAACAAGTGACAGGTATCATTTGCTACATATAAATGGCAAGCAATGACATTCTCAAATAAGACAAAATATAATCACATTTCTTTGACATTCAATGGCATTACCGTCACTAAATGCCCCACTGTTAACATGCAGGTGGATCCCATTTACCAGAAACTCAACTAGACTTACCAGTTATACACAGTGAATACAAGTGTGAGTCAAAACCGATGAAATACTGCTGTGAGTAACTCACCTGCTGACTTCCCAAAGCCTGTCCATCTTCCATAAAAGTGAAATGGAATAACTTCCCACTGGATGGGTGTAACTGCGTTAAGACTGAAGAAGCTTGAGACCATCCAAGACAATGCAAACCACATCACTGGCACTACACCCATAAACATCCACCCCCTCCACCACCAACCTTCAGTTACACCAATGGGTTTTGGGTCAGCTGATACACAGGAAAACCAATGACCACCATTCCCCCTGCTGATCGCTCAGTATCCTGACTTGGAAATGTATCGCAATTCTTTCACAGTTGCTGTGTCAAAATTCTGGAATTCCCTCCCAAACAACATAGTGGGGCGAATTATAAAACTAAGACTGCTGCAGTTCAAGAAGCCAGCTCACCACCACTCCCTCAAGGACAATGAGGGATGGGCAATAAATGCTGGCTAGCTACCAACATTCACATCCCACAAACAAATTAACAAAAAAACATTGGTGGGCTGCTATCTAAGATGAAGGAGGTAGTTTTTTTATATGAATGCTAAATATATTGATGGTCAACAAGAGAGTCAAAAGGTTATTATGATAAATAGCTTGTGGAGTTGAAGCTACACTCAGTTCAGACATGATTTTATTTAATGACCAAGCAGGCGAGAGTGGCTAAATGGCACATATCTGCTCCTAGTGCTGACATGTACATGTATAGTCATATTGAAGCTATTCACAGACATTCGGGTGTAAGCTCAAAAGATCAAAATTTAAGTAAAAGCTGAGACATTTGACTGAATGAAATGAGACGTCTGTTATCTGCTTGGGATGCTTTTCCTAAATGGGTCCCTGTTAAGCAAGTGTGGTGTCAGGAAGAGACCGTGAAAACAAGAGCTGGAGATCAATTTATTTTGAAAGGGAGAGAAAAAAGGAATGCACTTCCCGGCATTCTCCAGGTGATGGTGTTTCTCCTCATCTCAGTCCTAAAATATTTACCCCATATCCTTAAACTGTAGCCCCTTGTTCTGTAATTCCCCACCATTGGAACATCCTTCCTGCATCTAACTTGTCCAGTCCTGTTTGGAATTTGGAGATTTCAATGTGATCCCCTCATTCTTCTATACTCCGTTGAATACAATTTTAACTGACTCAATCTCTCTTCATACGTTATTCCTACCATCCCAGGAGTCAAGTTGGTAAACACGTGCTGAACGCCGTCGAAAGGAAGAACACTTTTTTTCAGATAGGCATGCCAAAACTGTACACAATATAACAGGTGTGGACTTACTTAGGCCCTGTGTAACTGCAGCAAAGCATTCTTGTTCCTTTATTTGGATCCTCACTCTGTGAAGGCCAACAGATAATTTGTTTCCTTACTGCCTGCTGCACTTGTGCACTTACTGTCAGCAACTGGTGCGCAAGGATCCTCTGGTCTCATTGACACTCCCATGTGCCATTCAAACGATAATCTGCCTTGTTTTTTTTATTGCTACAAGATGGATAAGCTTACATTTATCCAAATATAACGTAACCAATATTAATTTTCACTTACAAAGCTTCTCCAAATCACACTGCAACATGCATGCACCCAGCTTTGTGCCATCTAAAAAGTTTGAAAAATTATATTTAGTTTCCTCATCTAAATCAGCAACGCACATTGTGAACAGCTGGGGTTCAAGAACAGATCCCTGTTATACCCCACGAGTTACTGTCTGACATTGTGAACAGCTGGGGTTCAAGAACAGGCCCCTGTTATACCCCACTAGTTACTGTCTGACATTGTGAACAGCTGGGGTTCAAGAACAGACCCCTGTTATACCCCACTAGTTACTGTCTGACATTGTGAACAGCTGGGGTTCAAGAACAGACCCCTGTTATACCCCACTAGTTACTGTCTGACATTGTGAACAGCTGGGGTTCAAGAACAGACCCCTGTTATACCCCACTAGTTACTGTCTGACATTGTGAACAGCTGGGGTTCAAGAACAGACCCCTGTTATACCCCACGAGTTACTGTCTGACATTGTGAACAGCTGGGGTTCAAGAACAGACCCCTGTTATACCCCACTAGTTACTGTCTGACATTGTGAACAGCTGGGGTTCAAGAACAGACCCCTGTTATACCCCACTAGTTACTGTCTGCCATTGGGCAAAAGACACATTTACTTTGAATCCACGTTGACTACGTGCTGACCAGTTTCATAACCAACTCATTACACTCACCCCAATCCCCTGCATTTCAACCGTACACATTAATCTCTAATCGCTTCTTCAAAGGTCTTCATAAAACCTAAGAAACACATCTACTGGGTCACCATGATCAACTCCACTTGTGACATCCTGAAAGGCAGTCATCAGATTTGTCAAGAATGATTTGCCTTTTGCAAATCTATGGAGACTGTTTGCTTCTGTTATTGTATTCTGCGTACTGTGCTCCAAAATTCTTGGCAATGGAATCGTGCATCTTCCATAAGATTTATCTCAAACTCACTGGTCCATAATTAAAGGGTTTTTCTCTTCCCTTTTAAATCTTATGATTACAGTAACTACCCTGTCGTCTGGAGGGACTGTCAAAGTGTCAAAGAAATTGTGGAAGAGAGCCAGCAATGCATCCATTATTTTGAAGACCCCTTCTTTCAGTCAACTGGGAATGTATGAGCTTTTGATCCCATCAATTTGTCTAAAATCATTTCTTGTGCCATTATAAATTCCCCCGTTTCTGACTGGAATAGACCTATATTAGTTACAACCAATCCTTTCCCCTTTATATACACACAGAATGTTTCCAGTCAGTTGTTACATGCCTGCAAGTTTACTCTCATACTCAACTTCCCCTTTTTATTTAATCTCTTGGTCTTCCTTTGCTAACTTCTAGCCCGGTCCCAATTCTGAGATCTATTTGTTTGCTTGCCAATCTGAATGCCTTTTTTTGCATCTAACATTGACTTTAACTTGCCACTTACGCCATGGTTTGGCTGTTCTTTTTCCTTGTCCTCTTGCAGCATACAGGAATGACATTTTTTTGTCGTTCACTGATTCACTCTTTGAATGTTTGCCATTGTTGTATCACTATCATGTGAGAAACATTTCTCAATCCATTATACCCAACCTCATGAAGAATTCTGTTATTTTATGGTCATTCATCCCCAAATGGTCTTTCACAATGACATTGTCGATTATTCATTTCTCATTCCTTAAATACCCCAATCTAAATGTACTTTTCACTCGTTGGTTCCACAAACTATTCATCAAGAAAACCATCCTGTACACACTATACTAATTGCCCATCCATGGTATTGTGGCTATTTTTATTCACCATATCTGTGTGAAGAGTAACATCTCTCACAACGATAGATATTGTTTTACCACATGCATCTCTGATTTCCTGCTTAAAGCCATCTCAACATCATCACTACAGTTTGGTGCTCCATATAACACTCTTACTTCCTTGTTTCTCAATTATCCACACGTAGATTCTATCATGCATGAGTTAGTATCTTTCATCAATAATATGTGCATGTCCACTTTAAACAGTAATACAATTGCATCACCGTTCAGGAACTGGATTGCAATTACTCTGAACGAATTACACAACTTTGGAGACATCAACAAGGCATACTACCAAAAAAAAATTGAAGCCAGAGGGATCCAATACATCCCGATTCTATGGACACCCCAAGGTACACAAACCAGGGGTCCCTCTCAGACCCATTGTCCCACTATCAGGCACACCAACATATAGACTTGCCAATGAACTACAACAAATTGAAATACTTTGTGGGCAATGCTACCCACTCACATTCACTCATCCCAGGAATTCCTCAATATCATTAAGGACAGCAGGAGAGAAGATGATAAAGTAGGCAGGCACCCCAGAGACCGACAACCTCAATAAAGAAGCCAACATGAAACTACTAGATCTGTGCCTCACAACACACTTCACCGTCAATGACAACATATGCAAAAAAAACAATCAGGACTGATTGCAGAAGCAGTAATGCAAAGGTTAAAATGGACAGCACTCCCCATTGGTTCGAACTAATTGGCTGATTCCAGCTCGTTGCCAAAACATCAAAACAAGCCTAAGGTTTCCTATCACACAGTTAATTGATACACGTTTCCGTTTTAGAACTGGCTGTGCATCATCAGCTACATGCAGACACATTTTTTTCTCTCTCTGGATATATCCCTAAGCTAAGAAAAGCACTTTACCTCTTAATGAGGCCATGCACACTTGACCCATCCATTATTTTACAACAAATTCCAGATGCCTGCCTTCAAATTCACGATTTGAGTTGGTGAGCTTTCAGCTGTGATGAGTGGAAAAAAAAATCCACACTCTCTCCACTGTGGCTGCATTGGTGTTTTGACATTTTAGACGAATCTTCACAGACTCTTCCACACAGAGAGAAAACGTGTGCTTCTCCCCAGTATGAATGGTGTTTCTTCCTTCAGTGTTCAAAATCTTTTAACAATTTGGTTATGATAAAGACAGAGACTGTCAGATCTGGATATGGTTTCATCTGCATCTTAAATTGCAAACCAACCTTTCAAACAGAAAAGAAAAAGACAGGAGAAAACAGAAGAACACACACGGGTTGCGAAATTGAGAGAAATTAATCTGGCCATTTGTGAAACCAAGACTTGGGGAAAAAATTAAAATTTAAACTGTATGAGTACCATAAAAATCAGTCAGTATTTACAGAAAACTACAGAGGTGGGAGATTCGGAAGTCAACGAGCTTTCTCCCCAAAAATTTGATCCCTTTACTCCTCAGAACTAAGAACAAATGGAGAAACAAAATGCTGTAAATACTCAGTAGTTCTGGCAGCATCTGAAATTGTCCTTTTCCATCGATTAATAACCTCGAGCTTCAGTCTCAAGTTCTGTAGTTGCCTCCTTAAACATCTCCAACTCTCCCTCCTTTTCAAAATTGCCCTTCAAAAGCTGATACATGGAACAAAGTTCTTGATCATCAGCTTTATGTCTCTTGGTGGCAAATCCTGCGATATCATATGTCTGTGAAATTCCAGCGAGCATTTCGTTGTACTGAGATTGCTACATAAATGTCAATTTTGTTGGGTAACTTATACACCTATCAGTGTTCGTTCATCATTACGGTGTGAGAATTCTCAAAAGAATGTATATGGATGCTCATCGTTCACGTGGCCTGCTCTTACCTGCTCAACAGACTCCTGGTGATTGACCATATTCCCTGGTCTCTTGCTCCTTAAACTTGTCCACATTCAAGAATGGAATTTTATTTAAAAAATGAACTGGTGGAGCAAAATGGAGTTAGCAGTTCTTTTATTTTTAAAGATTTGTTACAATAACTGCAGAAGAAACATTGATAAAACATCACCCGTTTAAAATTCTATTACTCACAGTGACCACCTACAGGTACATTAGAAGGATGCAGGGAGAAAAGAGTTTAGAAACGCTTACCAACACAGCTCCAGTAAAAGAGCCATGAGAGGAGGAGGAAGAGGAGCAGGGAAGATGCCAACTCTTATATCACTCAAAACCTGTTCCTGGACCCACTTCAACCCCGCCCAGCTGACAGAGCCATTTATCAGCTGGCAACTTCCTGAAGCTTGACCCAGTCCTGTTCAGGAGTGGGTCAGACCAAGATGAGCCTCTGTAACCAGTTAGGTGGGACGGAGGAGTGGGGGGGAATCGGTGTTGGATGATCTCCTGCCCTGTTTCTTATCCCAAATTGACCCTCCCTCACCATCCCGATGGCCCTGTAAACACAGACTGTAGATACCTGATGGGCCTTGGTGTGCAGACTCAGTCTGGGCATTTCTGGTACAGAACAACAACAATTGTTCTGTACTCATTCTCTGGATTGTTCCCATTTCTCCATTCCCAGTGAGTTATACATTATGCTGTTGCTCCCGCCCCCGCTACTTATTCTGGCCGCTCTTCTCCATTTCTGTGGTAGTCATAGAAACTTCAAAACTAGCAGCAAGTACAGACCACTCGTCCCTTCATGCCTGTTCTGCTCACCAGTATGATTACGGCTGATTGTCCAGGTCAGGAACCCCATATCCTTCGATTCCTTTGGCCTTCAGAACTATACCTAACTCCTCCTGGAAAATAGTGAGTGTATTCGACTCAGCCATGTCCTGTTGCAAACAATTTCACGCACTCGGCATTTTCTGAGTTAAAAGAAAATCTTCTCACCTCAGTCCAAATGGTTTTCATCTGGTCCTTTTCTTTCTGTTTTTTTCACCGATTGTCTTTACTTTGCATTCGGGGTTGCTAACGGCCTAGTCACGGCCTTCATCTGGACACTTCTTTTATCTCTTTACTTCTGCACCATCATCCCCTCTGATTTTGCAACGTGAACCCTTTTGTCAGTCAATAATTCCTGCTCTTCACCCACTCATTCCTTTTGTTCACTGTCACCCTCCACTCCTTGCTCACTGGCCTGAACATTCACTCAGTTTCTGTTCCCACAGACGTGGCTGGATTCATGGTCCACATATCCAGAGCCACAAAAGGGACCCTTCGACCCATTGAGTCTGTCCCAATCAAAACACCAACAGACTAACTGCTGTAATCCCTTTTCCAGCACCTGACCCGCTTCCAATTCTTTGGCATTTCAGGTATATACCTGAATACTTCTTAAGTGTACTGAGGATTTCTGCACTTACCACACTTGCAGGCAATGAGTTCCAGATTCTCATTGCACTTCGGTGAAAAAAAGTCTCCCATTTTTGCTAAACTTTCAGTCCTTTACTTCAGTTCATGCCCCCAGTCATTGATGCCTCCAACAAGGGGAGCTATTCGTGCTGCCTCTTCTGTCTATGTCCCTCATCACTTTTACACATCTCAATTATGTCCCCTCTCACTTCTCTCTGCTCCAAAGAAACTAACCCCAAACTTTGTGGGCTGTGTGGTTCCCTGCTGATGGAGAGTGATTCGATTCTACCCTGCCAGACATTCTGGGGAGGAGGATCTGCCATTGCCAACAAATACTTCCTGCACACCCAAATCAACGCTGAGGTAGGCCATAGTCCCTCATTCGCTAGAGACCCCAAGTCTGCATCCTGTAAGTGGGAATGGGAGAAACGGCAAGAAAAATGGGGAACGAAATAAATCTAACACTTGCAGAGAACTGAAATCCATCAACCCGACCAATACAGGGCCAGACAGTTCAGAAACGCTCACCAATTCGAAATCCCAGGCTCAATATCCCCACAGGCCTGTCACTCACACCTGAATTCCTGCCCAGTTCAGAGCAAACCTCCATCTCACAGCTTCCAGATCCTTAATGCAGCCATGCCGAGGAGTGGGATAGTTCAAAGTGAGTACCTCAATACCTCACTGAGATCTTCTTTCACTGACCCAATCATATACTTTTTTTCCCGTTGCTCCCTTCCTAGTGATTCCAACCTCCTGCAGTGGTCCCTGTCTCGCAGTTTAATGAAAGAAAATCCTCCCCATTCCTCTGGTGATCTTGTTGGAGTGGGGGGAGAGCTGCATCAGACTGTGTCCTGATTTGCTGATTGTCACTCAAATTCACGATTAGTCTTTCAGATTAAAACCATCGGCAGTGTTTTCCAGTTCTCTCATCCTAAAAATGGCCTAAATCATTTAATTTGTCTGTAATTGTTAGCCTCCTCAGAAACTGTGATTAATTTTCGAGCTCTTTCTCAGTTGGGAGATGATTCCGATGTCGTTGGAATGTAACCACCTCCCCGATTCGATCACAGTCCTTGGTAGTAATAGGAAATCCTCAGTAAACATAAATGGAAACTGTGTGGAGGGTAGAAGATAGATAGAGAACAGATATAATGCAAAATAATTTTTTAAAAAACTGGAGGAACTGTGGATGCTGTAAATCAGGAACAAAAAGAAAATGTTGCTGGAATAGTTCAGCAAGCCTGGCAGCATCTGTGAAGAAGAAAACCAAATCAGAGCTAACATTTTAGGTCCAGTGACCCTTCGCAAAAATCTAAAGAACTGCAGATGCCATAAATCAGGAACAAAAACAAGTTGCTGGAAAAGCTGACCAGGTTTGGCAGCCTCTGTGAAGAAGAGTCAGAGTAAACGTTCTGAGTCTGTTGACCAGAGAAAGGGTGAGTATGGATGGACAATGCTTTTCAAAATGTGAAATATCTAAGTGGCTTGGTATCGTGCTAATGAAGATCAACAGCATCCTGACTCGTGTGGAATTCTGGGTCAAAAATCAAGCTCTGACCAAAATACGAGCTGGAGCAGAACAGCTACTGTAATAAACTGAAACAATTTCATTTCTGACAAAGAGCCACTGAATTTGAAATTGTAACTTCCACTGAATTTGAAATTGTAACTTCTTTCTCTGTTCTGATGCTGCCACACCTCCAGCATTTCCCTGGCAATTTCTTTTTCTGTTCCAGCAAAACGTTTGCTCTGTTATTGATAATTGGCCAACACCTTCATAAATGCCTTTGGTTGGCGAGACACCTTCACCTGAATAACGCTGTAACGCTATCGATCCATTTTCTAGCTAAGATGCAAATACCAATTCCTACTAGCTGATGGATGCAGAAAAACCCACAGTTCCAAAAGGCACAGAAACCGCTCTCAGTACAACAGAGATAATGGGAACTGCAGATGCTGGAGATTCCAAGATAACAAAATGTGAGGCTGGATGAACACAGCAGGCCAAGCAGCATCTCAGGAGCACAAAAGCTGACGTTTCGGGCCTAGACCCTTCATCAGAGAGGGGGATGAGGGGAGGGAACTGGAATAAATAGGGAGAGAGGGGGAGGCGGACCGAAGATGGAGAGAAAAGAAGATAGGTGGAGAGAGTGTAGGTGGGGAGGTAGGGAGGGGATAGGTCAGTCCAGGGAAGACGGACAGGTCAAGGAGGTGGGATGAGGTTAGTAGGTAGCTGGGGGTGCGGCTTGGGGTGGGAGGAAGGGATGGGTGAGAGGAAGAACCGGTTAGGGAGGCAGAGACAGGTTGGACTGGTTTTGGGATGCAGTGGGTGGGGGGGGGAAGAGCTGGGCTGGTTGTGTGGTGCAGTGGGGGGAGGGGATGAACTGGGCTGGTTTAGGGATGCAGTAGGGGAAGGGGAGATTTTGAAACTGGTGAAGTCCACATTGATACCATATGGCTGCAGGGTTCCCAGGCGGAATATGAGTTGCTGTTCCTGCAACCTTCGGGTGGCATCATTGTGGCAGTGCAGGAGGCCCATGATGGACATGTCATCAAGAGAACGGGAGGGGGAGTGGAAATGGTTTGCGACTGGGAGGTGCAGTTGTTTGTTGCGAACTGAGCGGAGGTGTTCTGCAAAGCGGTCCCCAAGCCTCCGCTTGGTTTCCCCAATGTAGAGGAAGCCGCACCGGGTACAGTGGATGCAGTATACCACATTGGCAGATGTGCAGGTGAACCTCTGCTTGATGTGGAATGTCATCTTGGGGCCTGGGATGGGGGTAAGGGAGGAGGTGTGGGGACAAGTGTAGCATTTCCTGCGGTTGCAGGGGAAGGTGCCGGGTGTGGTGGGGTTGGAGGGCAGTGTGGAGCGAACAAGGGAGTCACGGAGAGAGTGGTCTCTCCGGAAAGCAGACAGGGGAAGGGATGGAAAAATGTCTTGGGTGGTGGGGTCGGATTGTAAATGGCGGAAGTGTCGGAGGATAATGCGTTGTATCCGGAGGTTGGTAGGGTGGTGTGTGAGAACGAGGGGGATCCTCTTGGGGCGGTTGTGGTGGGGGCGGGGTGTGAGGGATGTGTCGCGGGAGACGCGGTCAAGGGCGTTCTCGATCACCGTGGGGGGAAAGTTGCGGTCCTTAAAGAACTTGGACATCTGGGATGTGCGGGAGTGGAATGTCTTATCGTGGGAGCAGATGCGGCGGAGGCGGAGGAATTGGGAATAGGGGATAGAATTTTTGCAGGAGGGTGGGTGGGAGGAGGTGTATTCTAGGTAGCTGTGGGAGTCGGTGGGCTTGAAATGGACATCAGTTACAAGCTGGTTGCCTGAGATGGAGACTGAGAGGTCCAGGAAGGTGAGGGATGTGCTGGAGATGGCCCAGCCCTCCGCTCCCTCCGCTCCAACCCCAACCTCACCATCAAACCCGCAGACAAGTGTGGCGCAGTGGTAGTATGGCGCACTGACCTCTACATCGCCGAGGCCAGACGCCAACTCTCCGACACCACCTTCTACCGCCTCCTCGATCATGACCCCACACCCGAGTACCAAACCATCATCTCCAACACCATTCACGACCTCATCACCTCAGGGGACCTCCCACCCACAGCCTCCAACCTCATTGTTCCCCAACCCCGCACGCCCGTTTCTATCTCCTTCCCAAAATCCACAAACCTGTCTGCCCTGGTCGACCCATCGTCTCAGCCTGCTCCTGCCCCACCGAACACATCTCCACCTATCTGGACTCCATTTTCTCCCCTTTGGTCCAGGAACTCCCCACCTACGTCCGTGACACCACCCACGCCCTCCACGACTTCCAATTCCCTGGCCCCCAACACCTCATATTCACCATGGACGTCCAGTCCCTGTACACCTGCATTCCGCATGGAGATGGCCTCAAGGCCCTCCGCTTCTTCCTGTCCCGCAGGCCCGACCTGGCCCCCTCCACCGACACTCTCATCCGCCTAGCTGAACTCGTCCTCACACTCAACAACTTCTCTTTTGACTCCTCCCACTTCCTACAGACTAAGGGGGTGGCCATGGGCACCCGCATGGGCCCCAGCTATGCCTGCCTCTTTGTAGGTTACGTGGAACAGTCCCTCTTCCGCACCTACACAGGCCCCAAACCCCACCTCTTCCTCCGGTACATTGATGACTGTATCGGCGCCGCCTCTTGCTCCCCAGAGGAGCTCGAACAGTTCATCCACTTCACCAACACCTTCCACCCCAACCTTCAGTTCACCTGGGCCATCTCCAGCACATCCCTCACCTTCCTGGACCTCTCAGTCTCCATCTCAGGCAACCAGCTTGTAACTGATGTCCATTTCAAGCCCACCGACTCCCACAGCTACCTAGAATACACCTCCTCCCACCCACCCTCCTGCAAAAATTCCATCCCCTATTCCCAATTCCTCCGCCTCCGCCGCATCTGCTCCCACGATAAGACATTCCACTCCCGCACATCCCAGATGTCCAAGTTCTTTAAGGACCGCAACTTTCCCCCCACGGTGATCGAGAACGCCCTTGACCGCGTCTCCCGCATTTCCCGCGACACATCCCTCACACCCCGCCCCCACCACAACCGCCCCAAGAGGATCCCCCTCGTTCTCACACACCACCCTACCAACCTCCGGATACAACGCATTATCCTCCGACACTTCCGCCATTTACAATCCGACCCCACCACCCAAGACATTTTTCCATCCCCTCCCCTGTCTGCTTTCCGGAGAGACCACTCTCTCCGTGACTCCCTTGTTCGCTCCACACTGCCCTCCAACCCCACCACACCCGGCACCTTCCCCTGCAACCGCAGGAAATGCTACACTTGTCCCCACACCTCCTCCCTCACCCCCATCCCAGGCCCCAAGATGACATTCCACATCAAGCAGAGGTTCACCTGCACATCTGCCAATGTGGTATACTGCATCCACTGTACCCAGTGCGGCTTCCTCTACATTGGGGAAACCAAGCGGAGGCTTGGGCACCGCTTTGCAGAACACCTCCGCTCAGTTCGCAACAAACAACTGCACCTCCCAGTCGCAAACCATTTCCACTCCCCCTCCCATTCTCTTGATGACATGTCCATCATGGGCCTCCTGCACTGCCACAATGATGCCACCCGAAGGTTGCAGGAACAGCAACTCATATTCTGCCTGGGAACCCTGCAGCCATATGGTATCAATGTGGACTTCACCAGTTTCAAAATCTCCCCTTCCCCTACTGCATCCCTAAACCAGCCCAGTTCATCCCCTCCCCCCACTGCACCACACAACCAGCCCAGCTCTTCCCCCCCACCCACTGCATCCCAAAACCAGTCCAACCTGTCTCTGCCTCCCTAACCGGTTCTTCCTCTCACCCATCCCTTCCTCCCACCCCAAGCCGCACCCCCAGCTACCTACTAACCTCATCCCACCTCCTTGACCTGTCCGTCTTCCCTGGACTGACCTATCCCCTCCCTACCTCCCCACCTACACTCTCTCCACCTATCTTCTTTTCTCTCCATCTTCGGTCCGCCTCCCCCTCTCTCCCTATTTATTCCAGTTCCCTCCCCCCATCCCCCTCTCTGATGAAGGGTCTAGGCCCGAAACGTCAGCTTTTGTGCTCCTGAGATGCTGCTTGGCCTGCTGTGTTCATCCAGCCTCACATTTTGTTATCTCAGTACAATAGTCGGCTTCCTGTGTGGGCAGCACATGCTCAAAGCGATTGCAAACCGTGCGGCTGGATCTGCAGAGAAGGTTATCAATCAATTAGCACAACCAATGGGAGTGAAGGAGAGGCGGGACTGTATGGCCGCGCGGGAGCGGCTGGTCCTTCAACCAATGGGAGTGAACGAGCTGTGTTTTGAATGACAATCCAGCCGCTTTCACGACAAATTTCACGACGACCAGCCCCGCAAATATCGTTTCATTCAGCTCCATTTCACAACCTGCCCTTTGCTTTTGTGTGCTCTCTTGCATTCTATTTTCTAGTTTTTTATTAAATTTCAGATTAATAAGCTACAGACAATATTAGAGGAAGGCAGCACGGTGTTTCAATGTTTCGCCTTGCTACCTCAGACAGCCAGGGAACCGGCTTCGATTCCTGACTTGGCTGACCGTGTGGGTTGTCACACTCACCCCGTGTCTGCGTGGGTTCTTCCCACAGATCAAAAATGTGCAGGCCAGTGGATTGACCATGCTAAATTGCATATTAATCCCAGGAGTGTACAGGTTAGGTGGTTTAACCATGGGAAATGTAGGGCTATGTGAATGGGATAGGAGGTAGATCTGGGTCGGATGACTCTCGACGGGTTGTTGCAAACTTGATTGGCCAAATGACCTCTTTCTGCATTGTAAGGAATACATGATTGGATGTGCAGTTGGGAAACTCAATCCAAACAGCAGATCAGAATCTGACAGACAACCAATTCATGGTAACCTGAATTTTCCTGGATTTTGAACATTAAAGGAAATATCACTGTTCACTTTGGAGAGAAGCTATACACATGTTCTACGTTTGGACAAGGATTCAGCCGATCAGAACATAAATGTACTGTTGACTCAGAGAAACCTGTGATCTGAAGGAAGCATTGGATGGAGTGTCGTATCCAGGACCAAAATTTGAATGAGTGTGAAAATATTACATTGGTTGGAGTACTCCTGATCAAAAAAAGAGGATGATTGTGCTTATTGGAGTCCAATCATCTCAGCCCTAGGGCATCTCTGCAAGAATTCCTCAGGGTGGTGTCTTCAGCCTTTCACGCCTTCAGCTGCATTATCAACGAGCTTGCCTTTTTCAGATGGTCAGAAATGGAGATATTCCCTGATGATTGTACAATATTCCAGGCTATTCAGTTTGCCTCAATCACTGAAATGGTCTATATCCATGTCGAGCAAGACTTTTACAAGATCCAGTCTTGGAATGATTACAGGCAATTGCCAGGCAATGGTCATCTGCAACAGGAATGAATCTAAGGAACTTGCAATGACAATCAAGGGAATTTTCATCATTGCGTCCTGCACGATCAACATTTTGGAGTTTTCTTTGGCCACATACTGAACGTAACCAGTCATATAAACTTTGTGACTACAATAGGTCAGAGGCTAGGAAATTTACAGTGACTTCACAGTCCGCCCACCATCGACAAGGCATGTGTCAGCAATGTGATGGAATACTCCCCACTTGCCTGGATTAGTGCAGCTTCAAACATACTAAGCAACTCAAATTCATCCTGCACAAAGCAGACCATAATCTTTGTCCATGAATCAAATGATTCAATAAGGGAATTAGTCTATTAGCTGCAAAGGAACAATGTACAGGTTTAGAGGCAGAGGCAGGAGAATGGTATTGGGTGAGATATTCTCATTCTGAAGGCTAGTGCAGATAGTATGGTCAAATGGTTTCCTTGTGTGCTGCATCAATTATGTGAATCAAACTCCAATGACAACCTTCAACATTCTCACCCTTCAACATTGGTGGAAAGCAGCAATAGTTTTGACCAAGACCAATATGCACTGAAGTAACTTCTCTAGGATCTTTCAACACCACTTCCCGAAACCAAACTGCACTCAGTTGGTTTGGTTGTAGAGAGAACCGAATTCCCTGTGTCCTCCATCACTCCTCCCTTGGGAAGCAGTTACCTCAATGTCCCCACTCTGCTGCAGACCTTTTCCTTTTCCAAAAATATACTTTATTCTAAAAAAAAGTCTTGTGTGTATGTATGTGTGTGTATATGTATATACACAGCAGCACATCAACCAAACATACATTACCCAACAAACGGAGACTAAAACTTTCACTAAACTAGTGACTGTGGGATATACAGCCCATTCAAATGATGCAACTTCAATTTATGTGAAGGTTGAGCCAGAAACTGATCTAATTTTCAGACTGCATTCACTTTTTATAAAGACTCAGACTTTAGTCAGGCTCTGAATTTGACAAATTTCCAACATTCATGTTGCATCTTCATACCTGATAATACATTTGATAAAATAGCGTGAAAAATTGGAATGTGAGTTTTTAGTAATTATGATTGTTGGATACCAATCATATTATTCACATTCTTTTTACTTTCTCTGTGAATTCTGAATTACAACTAACCTTACAAAAGCCATTTGAATTCCAAGGTGCCATACTGAAATTAACCAGAAACTCAAACTTTGAATCATGTTGATGTTTGGCACGAGGCTGTGGTGTGATATCACAAAATGGGACTCACTTGAATTTGTGTGGCATCAGGGAACACTAGTAAAACTGAAATGAATGATAATACAGGATTAAACTAACAAGTGGCTGGTCCATACTGGACATTAAAGATGAGGTTCGTAATTTTGAAGACCAATTGCCTGAAACAATTGCTTCAGATGAACCTAAGGGCAGTAGAGTGAGGAAGGTGTTTGCTACGCTTGCTTCTAATTGTCATTGCCTTGAGTAGAAGATTTGGGAGGTCATGTTGTTGCTTCACAGCACATTGGTTAGTCCACTTTTGGAATACGGTGTGCACTTTTGTTCTCCCTGCTACAGGCAGGATATTGAAAGGGTTGAGAAAAAAAAATTGCAATGATGTTGCCAGAGTGTCTAGGTTTAAGCTATAGGGAGAGGCTGAATAGCCTGGTTGGTGGGGTATCTTTGTCAGAGAGGCATCAAAGACTGAGGGGTGACCTTATCGAGGTCTATAAAATCATCAGGCGTATGGATATGGTAAATAAACAAGGTCTTTTCCATGGGCTGAGGGAGTACAAAACTAGAATGTATACGCTAAAGGTGATGGGAAAAGAAATAAAAGGTACATATGGGGCAATTTTTCTTGCAGAAGGTCTGAGCGTATGAAATGAGATAGCATGGACATGGTAGAAGCTGAGGCAAGTACATTCAAAGGCATCTGGATGGGTACATAAGGAGTAAGGGTTTTGTTGTGGGCCAAATGGGGGTAGTTTAATTTAGGATATCTGATTGGCATGGATGGGTTGATTGAAGGGTGTGTGTCCATGCAGCACAACTCCATGTCTGCATCCAAACAAACCAAAGGCATTATTTACTTCACCCAACCTGTATTTACATGCATTCCAGGCACCAGGAGGGTCCACTACCTGAATGGACACCCATTTAACTTTGGCAGGTAGCCCTGTACAGTGGCTGCTGCCCACTGCACCTTGGCAGCAGTTCTCCCCAAGCTTTAGTGAGTCCTCATCATGACGTCCTAGACTTTGAATGTGCCAGTCTACAACGTTGTGTGGAGGTCAACACCCTCTTCTGGAACACCAGTAAGTACCAATCAGACCAAGACCTCTTTGCCAGAAATCAGTGACAATTTGTAGGGCATAATACAGTACCTGTTATTAACACATAAACAGAATTTGCTGGAAAACCTCAGCAGGTCTGACAACATCTGTAGAGAGAAATCATGCCTAAAGTTTCGGTTTGACTGACTTGTCCTCCGAACAGTATCCATCACATTGTTTCAGGCAGCAGACACCTCCTGCACAGCTGTGGCGTCTGTTGCAGTTTCTCTAAACTCCTCCGGCCTTAAGACCCAATGAGTTCCTGGCACCCCTCCAAGCACACTTACTACAAACATTTTCCGAAACCCCATTCTAACACAACATTCACCATTTTCAGCTGTGGAGACTACAAGCTCTGGAATTCCCTCCTTAAATCTCTTAAAACTTCTTTAAGATAGACAATGTAAAATAAACCTTTTTATTCAATGCTTGAAACATTTTAGTTTGATAAATATCTGAAACTTTCCATAATAATGCAAATCGTTGCTGTTATTGGCTTACACTGAGAGGAACAGGATGATCACTCAAAGGCTTTACATTCTCGGACCATCATGGCCACAATCATTTTCAAACTGGAAACTTAATCTTGACAGCCCGTTTTCAGCATTCCCGTTGTTCTAACTGACTGCAGTGTTCCGAGTCTAGGAGCTGTGAACCATGGACGAGAGCAGCTGAGACACATTTCTTCCCGAACTCACAATGAACCATCACTCCTGAACAGAGATAATGGGAACTGCAGATGCTGGAGAATCCAAGATAACAAAGTGTGAAGCTGGATGAACACAGCAGCCAAGCAGCATCTTAGGAGCACAAAAGCTGACGTTTTGGGCCTAGACCCCTCACAGAGGGGGATGGGGAGACGGTTCTGAAATAAATAAAGAGAGGGGGAAGGCGGACCGAAGATGGATAGAGGAGAAGACAGGTGGAGAGGGGAAAGTGGAGGTGGGGAGGGGAGAGGTCGATCTGGAGAACAGGTCAAGGTGGTGGGATGAGGTTAGTAGATGTGAAATGGAGGTGCGGCTTGAGGTGGGAGGAGGGGATAGATGAGAGGAAGAACAGGTTAGGGAGGCGGGGACGAGCTGGGCTGGTTTTGGGATGCAGTGTGGGGAGAGGACGTGCTGGGCTGGTTTTGGGATGCAGTGGAGGAAGGGAAGATTTTGAAGCTTGTTAAGTCCACATTGATACCATTGGGATGCAGGGTTCCCAAGCGGAATACCAAGCATCCCAAAATCAGCCCAGCTCGTCCCCTCCCTACACTGAACCCCAAAACCAGCCCAGCCTGTCTCTGCCTCCCTAACCTGTTCTTCCTCTCACCCATCCCGTGCTCCCACCTCAAGCCACACCCCCATTTCCTACCTAGTAATCTCATCCCACCTCCTTGACCTGTCCGTCTTCCCTGGACTGACCTATCCCCTCCCCACCTGTACTCTCCTCTCCACCTATCTTCTTTTCTCTCCATCTTCAGTCCGCCTCCCTCTCGCTCCCTATTTATTCCAGAACCCTCTCCCCATCCCCCTTTTCTGATGAAGGGTCTAGGCCCGAAACACCAGCTTTTGTGCTCCTGAGATGCTGTTTGGCCTGCTGCGTTCATCCAGCTCCACACTTTGTTACCCTCACTCCTGAAGCTGAGCTACAGCAGGGAAAACGGGAAACTCGAAACATTCTTCTCCCCTCCCCAAGCCCAGAGCACGTGTGATTGGCAGCGGGCTCGGCCAATAGAAAGGAAGGGGTGGGACTGGAGGACAGATCTGGAGCGGCGGGGTGGGGGCGTGCGGCGACACGTGATCAATCTTAACCGAAACAACTGCGGATACTGTAAATCAGGAACAAAAACAGAAGTTACTGGAACAGCTCAACAGCTCTGGCCGCATCTGTGAAAAAAAAATCAGAGTTAACGTTTCGTGTCCGGTGACCCTTCCTCAGAACAGCAACGTTCCGGCCGGTGTTTGCACGTAGGCGCAGCGTCATTCTGACCGCCGTAAGCTGGTGATTGCCGGTTTTGTCGGAGCTGGTAAAGGAACAAAGAATAAGCTATTGGGGAAACAGTGAATGTTAGTGTGGTCTGGGAGACTTTATCACCGTTTGTGTACAACTGTAGATCCGAATTAGAGCTTCTTGGTCATGCGTTTTCAGTAAACTGAAAAGGGCTGCAGGCTTCAGGCCGCGAGAGGCCCAGGTTACCGCCAGAATATTTATTGGCCCCAAAGCCCCGCGTGTTTCGGACAGAATGGTCCCTGCTTTGCACTGAGGACCTGGGGGTTGGAAGCGTTTTCTTTCTCAATGAACTACCACAGTAAATCTGTACTCCACAACTTAAAGGGCTCTCGTATCTTTTCTGACCAGAATTGGATGCAATGATTGACTGTGACCTCACCAGATCTTTATCAAGGTTCAGCATCTTTTCCGTGAGTGTGTTCTCATTACCTCTATTATTTCTTAAAGCCAGAGTCATAGAGCCTTCAGACCCTCTAGAAACAGACCCTTCAGTCCAAGCTGAACATAATCCCAAACTGAACTAGTTCCATCTGCCTGCTCCTGACCCTTCAAACTTTTCCCATTCATGTAGCTATCCAAATGCTTTTTCAATATTGTAATTATACTTGCATCCACCACACCCTTATGAAGTTCATTCCACACACAAACCACCCTTTGTGTTTTTTAAAAAAAAAGCCTCGTGACTTTTTAAAATGTTTCTCCTCTCACCTTAAAAATATGTCCCCTAGTTTTGAAATTCCCCACCTAAAAACAACTACCATCAACTTTATCTATAGCTCTCATTATTTTATAAACTTCTATCAGTGCCTTTCAACCTGCTACACTGCAATGAAGAAAGTTCCAGCCTATCTTTATAGTTCAATTGTTCCATGCCAGGCGACATCCTGGTAAGTGTTCAGAACAATGCACAGTTTGATAATATCCTTCCTATAACTGGACACAGTATTCCAGAAAAGGCCTCACCAATGTCCTGTACAACCTCAAGATAACATCCCAACTCTTTATACTCCAAGGACTGAGCAATGAAGGCAAGAATGCCAAATGCCTTTTAACCACCCTGTGGGTATATGTGATGCAATCTTTTAGAAAGAAGTGTACCTGCACCCATAGGTCCCCTGTTCTCAAACACTACCTAAGGCCCTACCATTAATTGTATAAGTCCTGCCCTTGTTTGTTACACCAAAATTCAACGCCTCACATTTATTCAGATTGAATACAATATGGTTTTTTTTGAGCCCATTTGATCAAGATCCCTTTGTAATCTTAGGTAACCTTCTTCACTGTCTATTATGCCCCTATTTTGGTGTAACCCATAAACTTACGAACTGTACCTTCTATATTCTCATCCAAATCATTTATATAAAATGACAAAAGAGGATCCAGAATTGATCCTGCTGGAACCCTGCTGGTCACAGGCCCCCAGTCTGAAAAGCAACCCTCTGCCATTACTCTCTGGCTCCTGCTGTTAAGCACACACATGCACACACACACACACCCCCTTTCTATTGTTCCTACATCACCTAAAACCTAGAACAGTGAGCTGCCGTTTTGTCCATCTCACAGACAAGTTTCTGTCATAGCTATGAGTTCATCAGCTTTAACTTTAAGACTCGTTGCATTGAAAAGAAAAGTTCTTCAGAGTTACTACATATTCTGATTCTCTCATCTTTCTTTTGTAATTGCTGTGCGCTCCTCACATTCAGAACGTTCCTCATCAATCCTTCTGTTTACGCTGGTACGTATAATTCCCCCACTCCCCATCTCTGTCAATATAAAGTCTCCTTTAATGGAATGAGCAAAGCTCCCTGCTGAGATCTTGATCCCTTTCCAGTTTACATTAGACCATTCTTTGTCTTTTCTACCCCGAAAGACATTCCAATTGTCCAAAAACCTGAATCCCTGAACAATTCACGAGATCTTCACCATCGATTTGTCTCCTTTAACCTTGTTCTCCCTACCTCGTTTGGCATTGGGAGTAAACAAGAAAGCACGACTCATCAAGTTTTTTCTTTAAATATTTTACCTAACTGATCAAATTCACTTTGTCGTGCTTTTAATCTTTTCCCAAAAAAGATCATTGCTATCAATGTGTACAATAATTTCTGGCCTCTCAATCTCACCTTTGACAAGAGATTTGACATGTTTCGAGATGTCCTTAATCTGAGCACAAGGCAATTAACAAACCATCCTAAATTTACACTCACTGCTATAGAATTTCATGTTTAAGCCTCTGACAGGAGAGTCCCCTACAAAAATAATTCTATTAAATCTCCCGAAATTCTGCATAACATAAGAATCATTCCAAGTGTCGAAAAAGTGACTGGCCATTCCGTTTTCCTCAGAGAGACCACGTCCTTCAACAGTTCCAAAAGCTGAATATCTGGCAGAGGGATACCACCGGAGACATTCTTACTTATCCGAACAGTCACACATCTCTCCTAACAGTGCTGGGTCGTACAGCCGAACACATGTCGAACTCTGATGAAACTGCAGGTTCCATTAATGAAGCCCAAGATCCCATACAGTCTCCTCAATGCATTTTAGTTATGTTCTCTCTTCGATAAAGATTTGTACATAGTAACTCCCTGCTCCGTGCTCTTTGCGTCTGTGCCATTCAAATATATATTCCCTTTCCACGTTGTTTCCCTCAAGATGCATAAACTCACTGTGTGTTCTAAAGAAGAGATGTTTATTCAAAATATTAACTGTGGCTCCACTATTCCTGCCACTTGGAAAACAGGACAGTACAGCATCGGAAGAAGCCCTTTGGCCCACCACATCTGTTCTAATATTGATGCCACTCTGAAGTGATACAATCTGGCTGTACATGATCTATATCCCTCTCTTCCCTGCCTGTTCATATGTCTGCCCAAGTGCCTCTTAAATGTCGTGATTGATCGTTTCTGCTTCTATCACCTCCCAAGAGTGTACATTGTGGCCGCCTATCACTTCCTGTATAAGAAACGTGCCTCATACAACTCTTTTTTTTTAAACTTTCCCCCTCTAACCTTAATCCATTTGCCCCTAGAATTTGTCATTTTCACCTGAGGAAAAGGGCTGAGTGTCCACTGTCTCCCTTTCAGGTCGCCCCTCAGCCCCTCGCTCTGTGTGGTGATAACAATCCAAGTTTGTCCAAGCCAGGCAAAATCCTGGTAAACCTCTTCTGCAACCTTTCCGAAGCCTCCACGCCCTTTCTGTAATGTAGTGATTGAAACTGCACACATCACTCCAAAGGTGGCCGAATTACAACTTTCTATTCAGCCCCCTGACAGAAGAAAGCCAGCATGCCATTGTCCTCCTTTACCACTTTATGCATAGGTGTTGCCACTATCAGAGACCTATGGACTTGGACCTGCAGATCCATCTGTATATCAGTGCTACTCAGGGTTCTTCCATTTATTGTTTACGCTCCCCTTGCAATTGGCCTCCCAGGATGCATCACCTCACAGTTACGTGTGCGTGTGTGTATGGTCTCAGGTCTGATCCTTGTGGGACAGTGCTAGCCCTGACCTCCAGTCAGAAAAACACACTCCACAACTGTTGACGGGTGAAATATCAAACAGGAGTCTTGTGTTCTGTGTTCAGCAGCGCGGGCAACCTTTATGCGGAGCTCCTTAGCAATTCATTGTGGGAGATTTTCTGGTGCTGTCTCACTCCACCCAACCAAGTGTAACATTTTTATGCATTTCACATTACAGCAATGACACGCAATGTTATAATGTAATTGTTAGCCATATTTGCCGAAGCGATCCATCCAGTCCAGTAAACGCATGGTTAATGGCTCTACAGAACTTGGTGCTCCCACAGTCTGTTGATGTTTGACTGATTCCTTTATTATTTGCCTTTAGAATACCTGTTGTTAAATCACATTTCAATCCTGACAGTTTTGTACTCCTTCCCAAACATTTACCAGCTGCACCACATTAATTACGAATAACCTCAATGCTCCGTTATCACTGAGGGCTCTTCCAAATTTGGTTGGGCTTTATTTTCGCTGTTAACCCAAATTCATAAGATTAGAAATGATATTAATTTCTACTACTTATTGTAAGTTCTTTAAAATAAACTCTAACGTTACTGCAGTTCTGTGACAGCTGACAGATTGGGAACAGCCGCTCTCTCACTTGACCTGAGAAATCAAACAAACAGTCTCTCTGAATTGCAGTTCCAGTTACACACTCCAGCACTCAGATGTGGCCAGTGAGTTTTGAATCAGTATTTAACTCATGGATAAATCTTTACTGCCTCTTCTCTAAACACTCTGCATCACTAATTTTCTTTACTTAGTGAGACAGCATCAATTTGAATTTCACTCTCATCTGTGGAATTCTATCTCTTCACAAATTTACCATGTCATTAAAAGAAACTTGTTTATATTCTTCAAATTTCTAGGCACCATAACCGCATCTTCACTCTATTTTGTAATCTGTTTCTGCCACTTTTCGGTTGATCACTGGGTGGTTATCCTTCTGCAGTCCTAATTACTGCGTTTTTACAGCCATCTTTTGTCCCCACTCCTGGCTATGTAATGAGAAGGTTAAATTGTGAATTGTGTGCAGCACATGACCCGAGGAGTGATAGTGATAGAAATGGGCTTCGTGGCAGTATGGAAAGGGAAGGGGTGAAGCTGGCTGTGGCAGGCATGCAGCAAACTGAAATAAGAATGAGAGTGAATTGATTAATATGGACCCCAATAAGTATTACATATAATCAAGCCTGAATTATGGGCTTAGGACAAAGGCCAGTGAGGTTTGAATATGAATAATTCCCAAAGCGGGTGATGGCGGTGGCCACCAGCCTGTAAAGAACAGGAACCCAACACAACTTGCCATAAGGGTGAATGGTTGTGTTTGGACTTTGTATATCTTCAGTTGGGACCACTGCTTCCACTTTGGCCCCCACTTTTTCATATCTACAAGAGTGCATATCTCACTGTAATAATCACCTAGTAGGGGCTGACCCATCGTGGTCACAGTGGCACATGATGGGATAATACTTTCACCAGGACCTGATCTCCTGGATTAGGAATGCCAGCTCGGATGTTGCTATGCTCCCTTTCTAAATCTCTGATTCTCTGTCCGTCTCCAACTTCCCCTCACAGCTCATGCAGCTGTTTTGCCAGTTCTCTCTCAAATTGTTTCACCCTATTATTTCCATCGCACGTTTCCAGTTGTTCTCCTACCACACCCTCCCGCAGCTGAATAGCCTGTCTAGTCACAAATTCAAAAGGGGGTCAACCTCAGTTTCATTAGAATAGTGGGGTGTACTCTAAACCATCCTTGCCTTGTCTCTTTCAGGGTCTTAGACCAGTTTCCAGTGTTCGGTTAATTTGTTCGACGTGAACTTTGGGGCTGGTACGGGAGATGGAATCTCCATTTAGTACCTAACAGCACACATACTGTTTAATTACTTTCCCTGTAAATGTGTCCTTTTTTGAGAATTTGCAGGGGAATGCTTCCACCCACCCAATAAATCTCGGGTGAGGGGGCCATGCAAAATTACTGATAGCGTGCGGGGATGTGCAGGCTCAATCGGTTAACCATGGTAGTTGTGGGGTTACAGGGATAGGGTGGACTGGGTCCCTCTTCAAAGGGTCTGTGTGGACTTGATGGGCTGAATGACCCATCCCAAATGTAGGGATTCTACAATCTATGATCTAAGAAAAGACTGGATCAGCTGGATTAGAGACCGGATCGACTGGGTGTGTACTCATTGGAATTGAGTAGAATGAGGAGGGTATGGCATAGAAACATAAAATTCTAATGAGCCTGGATGGGTTAGGCGTAGGAAGAGGATTCCGGATGATGTGGAAATCTCAAACTGGGGGTCACAGTCTAAGAATAAAGCCTTTGGGACCGAGATGCAGAGCAATCCCTTCACCAAGAATGTGAACCTGAGGAATTCTCTCCCACAGAAAGCTATTGGGGCAAATGAATTAGATATATTCGAGAGGGAGCTGGTTGTTTCCCTTATGGCTAAAGGAAGGAAGGAGTATGGAGAGAGGGTAGGAATGTTATGCTGAGATTACACAATCAGTCATGATCATACTGAATGGTTGTGCAGGCTCAAAGGGTCAAATAGCCAACTCCTGCATCTACTTTTCTGTTTCTATATGTTTAGACATTCAGCATTTATTTTTCTGGGGTCGGGAACCCGTTGAATCCATCTGCAATTGTTCCCATTAGCCCCCTGGGTTATGGCTACTGTCTGCATTTAATCTTTTCCCTGACACTGTGTGTGCAGAGTCTTCGATAACACTTTATTATATCATCCCCTACTCCAGGCCACCACCAGCAATGAGGCGTCTGATGTTGAATTTTATACCACCCAGCATGGGCCAGCCGATGGTATGTGGTGGCACTGTCTGATCCTATGTCTTCCTGATTCCACCTTGTCCTCTCATTGCCCCACCCTTTTCCCATTCACATTTCTCGTGTTGTGGGGCTGTTTCTTGAAATGTCTTCAAACTTACTTCTCTTCCTCCAGTAACTGCTGCCACTGCCACTTCCTCAAATATCTGTACTGTTTCAGTAAGTATTTTAGCTGCCTGACCCGCATACTCATTGCCCTGTTGTTGTGAGGTTTCTACTTTCCTGTGAGCTCTAATCTTCATTACTGCTGCTTCAGTCACAAAATTAGCTGCTTCCATCAACTCTTTAATCTGGTCTTCGTGCTGTATGTGGCCCCCAGACAAGGTGACTTACCCGTGCTGAGGCCTGGCCAATATATGGTCGTTAACTATACCAAAGTCATCAGGACTGTCTGTGTTCTGTTGACTCTCTGGCTCCTGGCTGATGTCAGGGCTTTTAGTAGTTGTGCCAGTTCTGAACATTTTCCGCATAATTCCTACAATAATTAAACAACCCTCAAGTTTGCCTTTTTCCTTTCACGGTGTGTGACTGGGTAGTTTAAAATCGCATTCTTTTGTTTTTGCGGGACTATCCTGTGTCCCTACCTGACTGATATCCCAGACAAATCACTCCCTGTCATTCCAATTTGCTTTCTGTGGTTTAATTTTAAGCCCTGCCTGGCACATGTGACTCAATACTCTATTGAAGATCCAGATATGCTCTTTCTGACTGACTGAGGTGATGAGGTCTTGGTAAGATCAGTTTGGCTAATTCCGTGAACCATACGTCAGTGGAATATGGCTGGAATATTGTGGAATTTCCAGAACAACTGGGAACATGTGTGCTGTTTTCCTCAGAGTATTCTTATTCTGGGATTCCAGGTCCACAGGTACGGATCTGGACTGAGATACTATCCTGTTGCGATTTCAGCCTGTTAAGTACAGTGTGCTTTTGCTACTGTAGGATACTCTTCAGAGACAGATGTGTTCAGGGAGGGAAAATCAATAGGGAGGCAATCTGAGTCATCAGGCTTCAGTGAATTAGTTTGGGATGCTATAGTATCAGTGATAATGGGAACTGCAGATGCTGGAGAATCCAAGGTCATAAAATGTGAGGCTGGATGAACACAGCAGGCCAAGCAGCATCTCAGGAGCACAAAAGCTGACGTTTCGGGCCTAGACCCTTCATCAGAGAGGGGGATGGGGTGAGGGTTCTGGAATAAATAGGGAGAGATGGGGAGGCGGACCGAAGATGGAGAGAAAAGAAGATAGGTCGACAGATTTTAGGTAGGGAGGGGATAGGTCAGTCCAGGGAAGACGGACAGGTCAAGGAGGTGGGATGAGGTTAGTAAGGTAGATGGGGGTGCGGCTTGGGGTGGGAGGAAGAGATGGGTGAGAGGAAGAACAGGTTAGGGAGGCAGAGACAGGTTGGACTGGTTTTGGAATGCAGTGGGTGGGGGGGAAGAGCTGGGCTGGTTGTGCGGTGCAGTTGAGGGAGGGGACGAACTGGGCTGGTTTAGGGATGCGGTGGGGTAAGGGGAGATTTTGAAGCTGGTGGAGTCCACGTTGATACCATTAGGCTGCAGGGTTCCCAAGCGGAATATGAGTTGCTGTTCCTGCAACCTTCGGGAGGCATCATTGTGGCACTGCAGGAGGCCCATGATGGACATGTCATCTAAAGAATGGGAGGGGGAGTGGAAATGTTTGGTGACTGGAAGGTGCAGTTGTTTGTTGCGAACTGAGCGGAGGTGTTCTGCAAAGCGGCCCCCAAGCCTCCGCTTGGTTTCCCCAATGTAGAGGAAGCCACACCGGGTATAGTGGATGCAGTATACCACATTGGCAGATGATCCCCTATTCCCAATTCCTCCGCCTCCACCGCATCTGCTCCCACAATAAGACATTCCACTCCCGCACATCCCAGATGTCCAAGTTCTTCAAGGACCGCAACTTATCCCCACAGTAATCGAGAACGCCCTTGACCGCGTCTCCCGTATTTCCCGCAACACATCCCTCACACCCCGCCCCCGCCACAACCGCCCAAAGAGCATCCCCCTCGTTCTCTCACACCACCCCACCAACCTCCGGATACAACGCATCATCCTCTGACACTTCGGCCATCTACAATCCGACCCCACCACCCAAGACATTTTTCCATCCCCACCCTGTCTGCTTTCCGGAGAGACCACTCTCTCCATGACTCCTTTGTTCGCTCCACACTGCCCTCCAACCCCACCACACCCGGCACCTTCCCCTGCAACCGCAGGAAATGCTACACTTGCCCCCACACTTCCTCCCTCACCCCTATCCCAGGCCCCAAGATGACATTCCACATTAAGCAGAGGTTCACCTGCACATCTGCCAATGTGGTATACTGCATCCACTGTACCCGGTGTGGCTTTCTCTACATTGGGGAAACCAAGCGGAGGCTTGGGGACCAAGCAGAACACCTCCGCTCGGTTCGCAACAAACAACTGCACCTCCCAGTCCCCAACCATTTCCACTCCCCCTCCCATTCTTTAGATGACATGTCCATCATGGGCCTCCTGCAGTGCCACAATGATGCCACCCGAAGGTTGCAGGAACGGCAACTCATATTCCGCTTGGGAACCCTGCAGCCTAATGGTATCAATGTGGACTTCACCAGCTTCAAAATCTCCCCTTCCCCCAACGCATCCCAAAACCAGCCCAATTCGTCCCCTCCCGCCACTGCACCACACAACCAGCCCAGCTCTTCCCCCCCACCCACTGCATCCCAAAACCAGTCCAACCTGTCTCTGCCTCCCTAACCTGTTCTTCCTCTCAGCCATCCCTTCCTCCCACCCCAAGCCGCACCCCCATCTACCTACTAACCTCATCCCACCTCCTTGACCTGTCTGTCTTCCCTGGACTGACCTATCACCTCCCTCGCTCCCCACCTATACTCTCTCCACCTATCTTCTTTTCTCTCCATCTTCGGTCCGCCTCCCCATCTCTCCCTATTTATTCCAGAACCCTCATCCCATGCCCCTCTCTGATGGGTCTAGGCCCGAAACGTCAGCTTTTGTGCTCCTGAGATGCTGCTTGGCCTGCTGTGTTCATCCAGCCTCACATTTTATTATCTTAGTTTGGGATGCTGTCGGTCTGACAATTACCTGCTTCAGCCAATTGTTCATGATCACAATTGCTGCCTCCTCAGCCCCAGCTTTGATGGGGTATTGTTTTTGTGGTGGAATGAGAGGCCCCTTGATCTTTTCCAGGGTTTCCAGATAATAACCCATGTTCCTGCTTGTGATTGGGTCCGAAGTGTAACTTCCCAGATTGCCTGACTGTCCCAGTCTCCCTACAGTGTCGCTACTCTGGAGATGCAGCCTTCTTTTTCCTCCTTCCCATGTCCTGGCTGGAGGGTCCCCCGTCGTAGTTCGGGAACCTACAACGTGAGATGCTCCTCATTGTTTTCAGAGATCAACCCCCAGAATGTCACATTCCCAATCTGCATCTGAAAAGGTTCACTTCATCTATCACTGAGTCATCGAGATGTGCCGCATGGAAATGGACCATTCAGTCCAAGTCTTCTATGCCAAGCAAACATCCTAAATTCATTTAGTCCTATGTGCCAGCATTTGGCCCACATCACTTTAAACCGTTCTTGTTCATATACCCATCTAGATGACTTTTAAATGTTGTAATTCTACTTTCATTGACTGCTTCCTCTGGCAGCTCATTACATACATACACCACCCTCTGTGTGAAAACATTGCTCCTTTAAATCCCTTTTAACTCTTTTCCTCTCATCTTAAACCGATACCCTCCGGTTTTGGACTCCCAACCCTGGGAAAAAGATCTTGACCATTCACCCCAATCCATGCCCATCATGACTTAGAAGCCTCTGTAAGCACTGCCTCCCCACCTCTTTCCCCCCCCCCCCCCTCCCCGTGCCCCCCAGCCCCAGCCTACAACATTGCAGGGAAAATAGCCCCAACCTATTCAGCTTCTCCCTTCTGATCAAACCCACCAATCATGGCAATGTCCTTGTAAATATTTTCTGAACCTTTCAAGTTTCACAACATCCTTCCTGTAACAAGGAGATCAGAATTGAATGCACTATTCTAAAAGTGGCCTAAGCAATGCCCAATATGTCTGCACCGTGACACACTAACTCCTAGATTCAAGACTCTGACCTATGAAGGCACACGTACCAAATGCCTTCCTCCCTCCCTTGTCGACCTGCAACTCCACTTTCAAGAAACTATGAACTTGCACTCCAAGATCTCTTTGTGCAGCAACACTCCCAGGGCCTTCCCATTAAATCCATAACTTCTGCACTGATTTGCCTTCCTAAAATGCAACACCTCACATTAATCTAAATTAACCTCCATCTGCCACTCCTCAGCTTATTGGCCCATGTGGTAAGGATGTGATTGTACTCTGGAGATAACCTCCTTCACTATTCACTACACCACTGCTTTTGATGTTATCTGCAAACTTTACCTCCTATATTCACATGCAAATCATTTACGTAAATGACAATAAACAACGTCCTTTTGTCCGTCACTGTCTGTCCAAGGTTTAACTTTGATCCACAACGGTGCCATAGGCACTGCCTTCTCACACTTCCAGGTCATCCCACCCATTGTTGTCCCTCTGCCCATAAATGGGTGTTTTGTCATCCAACCCATTTGAGTCAGTGTTATCGTCCTTCCCTTCCTATAACTACCGTCTTGTCCTTTTGCTTTAAGCCCTCGTGTAAGAGCTGCCACCTTTGCTTGTTCCCATTTCTCATTGGTCATATTTCTGATGGAGGCTGTCAGAGTTACAGCTGCCTTCTCATATTGACATATTTTTCTTGTCTATTCCACCAGGGTCTCTGCTCTGGTTTTAGGGCGCCCAGGTCTTAACCCTTCCTGATCATCTTCATGATCAGTTTCTTTTTGCAATCCAATACAATTTGTAACAACCACCCCTCGAGGCCTTTTTTTTTTGTTGTTGTCCTTAGATAGGGCCCATTCAGAATCCGTTTTGGCCACCTTGGGCTTATGCTTGCCCTCGTGCCCCACTTTTCCACCACGATGTCCTGCTGTGTGGTTCAACCCCTCCCAGGTGTGGATGAGGTCTGTCAATTGTCCACTGAATTCAGCACAGCTCCCTTCTCCCTCATTGTTCTTATTATATTGCCAAGAGCGATTCTGGGGTTTACTGTCTGCCTAAAGTGTGGTAAATATTGAAGATACTTACGTGATTAGGATCCACAGCTGATCACTGACTGGTTTAATATTCTGCTCACAGAGCAGAATGTTGGAGGAGAAATATAAAAGAGGGGCCGAGAGACAATTAGTCGATATTCATGGTGCCTGTTAAACTGTACAGTGAAATATATTTACTTTGATTCATGGATTTGATAATAATGAAACATATTCTGTGATTATTAGAATACAGAAGAACAAAGTGTGACATTTTAAACTTCACTTAATAATAACTTGACATTCATTTTATATATCTACAGAGCTGAAAGTAGACTGATTATTAAAGTGATATTAATGTGATCACAGCAAAAAAAATCATTAGGAACTAACAATAATTAACAAAATAAGCAATATGATTATTTGCACTAATTCTTGTATTGAAAATCCAGCCTTGTTTAATGCTTCTAAAATACTACGCTAGTCATTGTAATTCAAGAATACAGTAACAATGATGTCAATTATAAAGAAGACTTTAATTTTAGCTTCACTGTGATAATGGACCAATGCAATAATTGGATGACTGCACTGTAAACTGTAAAGATATATAATATCGGCTCTGAGAAAAATAATTTGGTTTACAAGGTGTTCTGTACTCGGAATAATTAGAAATTAATTGTGATTATGAATTAGCCATTTAAAAGATCATTACTGTAATTGGCTAAAAATATTTACATTTTGCTGAGATAATTGGACCAAGGAGCATACAGGTTGAAAATGTGTTTATTCAACAGAATACACAAGAGAGAGTTTTCCCCAGGAACTAATTGTAAATACACAGCTCAAAGTAGCTTGAAAAATATATAGAAGCCAAATGATCATTGAATTGAAAAAGATTACATAGTTATAACTGACAGTTTAAAAGTCCAAGTATTTTGGCTACATGTTCATGTTGTTCATAGAGGCAACATGTGGATCAAAGTTAAACCTGGATGGACAGTCGGGGACAAAAGGACGCTGCTTTTTGTCATTTACATCAATGGTTTGACTGTGAATGTCGGAGGTAGGTTTGCAGATGACATCAGAATAAGTGGCAGATTTTCATGTTGGGATTCTTGTCTGTTTAACTATAATCTGTTCTGTTCTCAGTGTAAGAGGCTCTTCTTGTGCATGATGGGCTGTCACTAACAGTGTAATTTATCCGAGAGTCCTGGGATCAGGTTTCCTTTGCCTGCAAATCAGGCGGCCAGTAAACTATGCACCGGCTTTTCTTTGGCGCAGCAGAGATTCATTTCTCAGTGAATAAGTGTTCGATCACAGAGTTATTTCACTCAGAATGGTTTCTAGCACACACCATCCACCAGTGTATCTGGAAAGTTTTTTTTTCTGAACAATTCCAATCTCTACCTGTCGATCTGATGGTACTTGTCAGTTTTATGAGAATTCAACCCTTTGTTGCTGAGCTATTTTTGTAAATGATTCGGTAAATCTATTGCTTCACTGTGGAGTCTGAAGTCGTTATGAGCCGGTTTCACCAGTTCGCCACACTAACTTACCCCGTCTGTCTGTATTATACTTTTTTTAGCATTATCTTATCAGCAAATTCTTTCATTAAAGTGACGAGGAGTGATTTTTTTTTACGTGACTTTTTTTTCCTGTTTAGCATTTTGATTTAAAACATAGAACATAGAACATTACAGCACAGTACAGGCCCTTCGGCCCTCGATGTTGTGCCGACCTGTCATACCGATGTGAAGCCCACCTAACCTACACTATTCCATGTACGTCCATATGCTTATCCAATGACAGCTTAATACGTACCTAAAGTTGGCGAATCTACTACCGTTGCAGGCAAAGCATTCCATTCTCTTACTACTCTCTGAGTAAAGAAACTTCAAGAAGAATGTCTAACACTTCCAGAGAGACAGTAAGAACAAAGGTTGTACCATTTCATCATTATTGTTCAGAAAAATGAGATAGTGCCAAAAATATAGATTTTAAATTAGAGGCCCCTTTTACACATCTGTTCACAGAAGAATATTTCTTAATTGTAAATTTGGCAGTGGTAGGCTTCCACAGCAGACACTTCTGATATTACAATGTATCCCCATCCACTGTTTACTGAGTCACATTTTAGTTGATGGATTTACTGAAAACTATCGGCAAGATAATGCTGGCATCTTGTAGTGCATTGCCAGACCTTTTAGTTCCACTAAACCATCAAATTAGTTCCACTTCCCTGTTCTTTTCCCATCGGCTTGTAATTCATTTCCCTTCCAAGCATTTATTATAATGCCCTATTGAATCTGCTTCTACTGCCCTTTAAGGCAATGAGTTCCAGATCATGTCAATTGCTTCATATTTCGCCAATTTTCATAAATCTAGTTTTGCTACTATTCATTTCAGAGGCCAGTTGAGAATCCACCGCATTGCTATGAGCCTGGAGTCACGTTTAGGCACAATCCACAAAGGGACAGCAGATTTCCTTCTCTAAGAAGCACCAGTGACCTAATTGGGCTTTTAACAATAATTCAGTGGTTGTGCTGCCATTACTGAAACTAGCTTCTTATTGCAGTAAGTTGCCGTGTTGGGGATTTAGTCTGGTGACTCTGGACCATTGGTGCAAGCCTCTGGATTATGAGCCCAGTAGCCTAAGCATTCTTCTACTGTATCTTTATCCTGGAACCTTCTGTCAGTGAAAACAATTCTTCTGTTTCTATTCTATCAAAACGTTACATGATTAATTGTAATTACATAATTAGCTCTCAGCATCAAGCCTGTTCTGAGAGTAGGATTGAATTATTAAGTGGATTGTACTAGTTTCATCACTGACGTGGCCCATAGCCAGCAGTAATTGGGATGACTGGGTGCTAAGGCTAAATGAGGTTTGGCACAATTCAAGACTCCACATCACAAAAAAACGCCTTCGCAGCTTTTGATGGAATGGGTTTGAGCTGGAGCGGCTCCTTTGTTTCATGACATCAAAGCCATTGACTATTGGAAAGGGAAACAAAACTTTGAAGACAGAAATGCTGCAACTGCACAGCAAGATCCACCAGCCACTATATGAGTAAAAGGAACATCAGAACAGGAGGAAGCTATTCAATCCCTCACACCTGTCTTGCCACTTCATTTCTTTATACATTCATGGGATGTGAACATCACTGGTGAGATCTCTGCTTGTTGCCCAGCTTTAATTCTCATGAGGAAGGTGGCTGTAAGACATTTTGCTTGAACAGCTGTGGTCCATGTAATGCAGGTTTGTCTGAACAGTACTGTTAGGAAGGGATCTGGTGTCTCAGTAACAGTGAAGGAATGGTAAGATAACAAGGCAGAGAGCTGGAAGAACACAGCAGGTCAAGCAGCACCACAGGAGCAGGAAAGCCGACGTTTCAGGCCTAGACCCCTCTTCTGAAGAAGGGCCTAGGCCCAGCACGTCAGATTTCCTGCTCCCATGATGCTGCTCGGCCCGCCGTGCTCACCCAGCCCCACACCCCGTCATCTCAGATTCTCCAGCATCTGCAGTTCCTACTATCAGTGAAAGAATGGTGCATGGTTTGAAGGGGCAGCCTCAGATGGCTGTAATTCTATGTGTCTGCTGTTCCAGCCCTTCCAGGTAGTTACACTCATGGCTTTGGAAGGTGCTGTCAAAAAAGTCTTGGTGAATTACTAATGTAGTTTTTTTGGGGAGAGAGTGCTCCAAATTCCCAGTGTGTTTGGAATGAAAATGTGTAACATTTTGGCATCTTGTAGATGGCGTACATTGCTGTCACTATGTGCTGGTGGTGGATGGAGGAAGTGTTTGAGGTGGTGGATGAAACGTTGCTTTGTGTCGAATGGTGTCAGAACTTCTTGCCTGTTGTTAGAGTCACACACATCCAGGTAAATGGAAAGTATTCCATCATACTCTTGTCTTACGCCTTCTAGATGGTGTATCAGCTTTTGGGAAGTCAGGAGGTGAGCTACCTACAACTGAAGTCCCAACCTGTGATTTGCTCTTGTAGCTACAAGAGTGATGTGATTGTTTCAGTTCAGTTCAAATTAATACTAACCCCAAGTGTTGACAGTGAAGGAGTGAAGAGAGAGTGGGGAAAATTTCAGAGGCAGTCGTGGCATTTAAAGTTGAACATGGCTTCTCTCTGACACTTGTGTCATGTAAATATACACATAAATATACTTGCAATTTATCAACCCAAGCTTAAGATCATAACTGACAAATATAAACTCCATTTATGTACTTAGATTCTGGAACCTATTAATAACCTTGTCCAACAATATTTATGAATGACAGTCTGATATTTTAAATTGACCCTAAACATCTACACCTGATGTGTTAAACAGTCTTTCTCTGCTTTTCTGGTATAGCTAGGCGTGAGGTGCTGCATTTGGTAAGAGGGATAAAGATGCTCACTCATGGAATTAAGGCCACGCAAGGTCAATGTGTAGAAGGATCTGAGGTATAGTTATAGAAATCATTGAAAATAATCTATATAGGTTAGCAAAGATACAAGATGGGCAGCACAGTGGTTAGCACTGATGCCTCACAGCGCCAGAGGCCTGGGTTCAATCCCACCTTCGGGTGACTGCCTGTGTGGAGTTTGCATATTCACCCCATGTCTGCGTGGGTTTCCTTTGGGTGTGCCGGTTTCCTCTCTCAGTCTAAAGATGTGCAGGCTAGGAATTGGCTAAGCTAAATTGCCCATTGTGTACAGGGATGTATAGATTAGGTGGGTTGTAGGGGAATGGGCCTGGGAAAGATGGTCTGAGGGTCGGTGTGTGGACTTGTTGGGCTAAAGGGCCTGTTTACACACTGTAGGGATTTCATGCATAGAAACTAAGGGTCTTGGTCTAACCAATTAAAATTCAAAAGCAAGCGAGTTTTTTTTGAAACTTGATTAGTTCACATTTGGAAAATAGAACAGTGTTCTGGTTCCCACATAATAGTTAGTGATGGGAAATGTAAGATACTTTTAACGTAGATATGTCACTCACTGAGCCTGGCGAAGCCGTGACCCAATACATCATGGGCTTTATGCTAAAAATGAACTCAACTAATTCTCATTTAGTTCTCTACTGAATGGATCATTTTGCGAGGAAAATGAAATGGTCCCTTAACTCTGCCACTATGTCTGAATGGAGTTTTCATTCCTTTATACCGGCAGTTACTGATTTTTTCCAGCACTAATTGCTTTAATCTAGTATGAAAGTGGGGTTTTTTTGAAGAATACAGCTAGAATCAGTCATGGATTCTGCAGGAGCCTACCATAGGCATACCTCTTAGGAAAGACTGGAATTTCCTCAAAGGCAGCTTGTTGATCATTTTCTGTTACCCACTCAGACTCCACACCAGTTGAATTTGAAGAGTAGCTGCCAATGGGTTTGAGCGAAGCAGTTTGGGCTGGGATCATGATTCCAGGTGTCACTGGGCAGGAATAGATCTTTTCCTTAAAGCACTGTCTGACAGCATGAAGCTTTTCTATTGCAACCTTTGCGTTGAGCTCCTCAGACAATTAGACGGAAGGCAGAGGAGAGGCAAGGGCTTAGTGCTATTATTGCTAGACTAATAATCCAGAAACACAGCTAGTGTTCTGGGGTAATGGGAACTGCAGATGCTGGAGAATCCAAGATAATAAAGTGTGAAGCTGGATGAACACAGCAGGCCAAGCAGCATCCCAGGAGCACAAAAGCCGACGCCTCGGGCCCAGACCCCCCACCAGAGAGGGGGATGGGGAGATGGCCCCGGAATAAACAAGAAGTGTGAATTCCATCAATGTACTTTGTAGAACCTTCTGAAGCCAGAGATACACAAATGTGTGTAGATTTGTTTTCCACACTTAAGGAAGCAATCATTAGCATTTGAGTGATTGTAACACAGGGGTACCAGACTCATTCTTGCAACTGGAGATTATAATGAGGTGCGACTGAGTAGGCTAGATCTGGATATCCTGTATTGCATGTGAATAAAGAGGTGTTCTGTTTGCACTGTATGTTATTACCAAAGACAGTGACAGGATACATGTTGGCAGCTATCTTTGCTGATAGGAATGTAGCGTTATGGATCAGTCTGAAAGTGGTAGAACAGCCTGAGTGCCTGAGATAAGCAGAAATATCTTCACTCAAATACCTGTGAATCTGTGATCATGTCCACCTCAAGAAGTGAATCTGACCACATTCCAAAAAATGGTTTGCAATGTTTGTGATGCTAAGGGGATCAAAACACGTTGCAAAAACTGGATGAGTGCTGAGAAGTCAACAGTGATGTGACTCACATGAAGTGTGGATGCTGGCAAATTGAAACAAAACAGAAAATGCTGCAGAAACCTCGCCAATCTGGCAGCACATGTGGAGAGAGAAACAGAGTTCAGGTTTCAGGTCTGATCTGATTCTCCTTTGGAACAAACAATGTTAAACTGCAAGATAATAAAATGTGAGGCTGGATGAACACAGCAGGCCCAGCAGCATCTCAGGAGCACAAAAGCTGACGTTTTGGGCCTAGACCCTTCATCAGAGAGGGTCTAGGCCCAAAACGTCAGCTTTTGTGCTCCTGATATGCTGCTGGGCCTGCTGTGTTCATCCAGCCTCACATTTTATTACCTTGGATTCTCCAAATCTGCAGTTCCCATTATCAATGTTAAACTGCAAGTCAGGCTCCAGGTGTGAAATAATGTAAATCTGACTCAGTCTCTGAAGAAGAGTCGAGGTCCGAACCGTCAGCCTCCCTGCTCTTCTGATGCTGCTTGGCCTGCTGTGTTCATCCAGGTCTACACCTTGTTATCTCTATCTCTGAAGTTCTTTTTCAGAGAAGCAATCTTCCCGTTTGTTTGATTGTGGCACTGAGAGTGCACTACTGAAACAGAAAAGACGCTTTCTGTGTCTCGGTGATGTCTGGGTATAGTGTCTGTTGTTCATTGCTGAGACTGGACGGGAGTTCTGATACACTGGAATCTTCAATTGAAAATTCTGTTTTTTTTTTGTTGAAGATCAGGAAGGCTTTCTCCTACGCAGGGAATCAGGGCACGATCACTGATCTTCGCTGACCATGACAGGACTCAAACCTAGAGGCTATTTTTTGTGATTAACACAGTCAGATGTGCTCGACCGTACTCAAACAGTCCTGTCTTTCCCCACGCCCCAGCTTCATGATTCTGAGTAAGAGGATCTCAATGTAGACACATTCCCTATATATGGGACAAACCGGCATAGATCGACTATCCACATTTTCCCTCAGAACACATTCCTGACAAAATATTTAGTTATAGTGAAGGCCAGACTGCTTGAAGTGCCGTCACTGTTCTCACAGAAGTAATTGAACTGTGTTGTCTTGATAGTTCATTTTAATCATTTATGGGCGTGCCTGTAGTTTTCATTTCAAGTGGGATCTAGAACGTATCAGTCCTTCGAGGTGTTTCTGAGGAAACATGTCACTGTTTTCAGGGAGCTCCTTGGGAAATGTATCAGTGTTTTCTCGGGGTTGGGGGGGGGTGCGGGGGGGAGAATGTCAGTGTTTATGGGGACGATCAAAATGTGCCTGTGGAAAGGTGTCAGTGTTTATTGAGAATCTCCGGTGAGTGTATGATTATTTACAGAGTGTCTGTGGGGAATGAGTATCGGATTCTGGTTTGCAGAACTTTCCTGATGTCTAAGCGGCTCCCAAACCTGTGATTCTGAACACTAGATTTATTTATGGGGATGTGAATGAGGAGACTTTAGACAAGTATTTAAGGGCAAAGGAATCTCCCTTTATTTAGTAGCATAAAGGTAATTAGAATTTAAGAAATGGGTATCTCAGTAAATTCTATGAAGTTAATACAATACACGATGGAAAGAGACCACCACTATTAGACATTATTTACTGACACACAGAAAACAAGCATTTACACTGTCTGCCTGAATTGCTCCCAATAGGGTCCCAATGCACTGCCACCGATGTTGGAATTTGGGATCTCTGGGTTTATGCTCCCATCCCAGAATGTGATTTTTGAAGTCCCGGTGGTCCCTCTGGATTACCACACCTAGAGCCTGGATGAAGACTTGGGACTGTGTGGGTTTGTACGTTTGGGTTGAGTCGGCTGATGCGCAAAGGTGTGTTTTGGTGAGTAGCCGTTTCTCTTCACCTTTTGGGTTTTCACCTCAGGTTGTGACTGAGGACTCGTGGCTTCGGTGAAGTCAGTGATTGCTTGTGCTAGTCAGTGTCTGGTTTGGATGGCCTGGATCAGGTTTTTGCTGATGGTGTTCTCAGTTCAGAAAGTTTGGATCCCGTGTTCGGAAGTTCTTTGTTCAGTTTCCTCCTCCCATAAGATCGGGGCTGGCAGTTATACTGACTGAGAGTCCCATTATCTTCACACCAGATCAGTAGTTTTCACTCTGCTCTTGATGTTCTTTTCTGAGGTTAATTAGCTTTCCGATGGTTAGACCGTGTGTGAATGGATTGGAATGTCGAGTATCTCTGTAGGCTCCGTACTATCTGTGCTGCATAGCCCGAGGTGTAAAAGCTGTCTTGGATCAGTTCCTTTTGGATCAGGGTCTGTTGGTTTTGGTTAATTGTCCTTTAAGTGAGGAGGTGCAACATGGGATTCCAGGCCGAACAATAATTTTCTGAAGAAGGGTCTCAGCCCGAAACGTCAGTTTTCCTGCCCCTTTAATGCTGCTTGGCCTGCTGTGTTCATCCAGCTCCACACCCTGTTATCTCAATAAACCCACACAGCAATCTCCGTTCCCAGGCATGATTATTGTGTTGTGTATTTCTCGCAGATTCAGTCCAACTGTCTCTTTGAAAAGTTTGGAAGTCTAGGATTCTGCCCAGAAACGCAGGATTGGTCGAAATGTTTTACTATTGTCGATTTTTAAACTGGGTCCTGCTTGAATCAGCACTTGTGCAGGTTTCCCAGTGAGTGTGTCAATATTCACAGTGAGCCTGTGGTTAATGAGTCAGTATCTATAGAATTTTTCCAGTGATTGTGTGGGGTGCTATTTACAGAATGATCACTTGGAACTATCTCAGTACCCCAGGGAGTTGCTGGGGAGTTTGTCCTCACTGCAGTGAGTGAAAGGTATTTAAGGTATCCTTGGGGAGTGTGACAGTATTGGCAGTGTGTCTGGGGTATTCATTCAATATATACAGTGGGTCCAGAGGGACTTTGTCATTATTTACTTGGGGGTCCCTGGTAGTGTATCACTATTTACAGCGGGGGTGTTCGGGGAGATTCTGATGTTAATACAGTATCCCTGGGCAGTGTGTCAGTATTTGCAGGGAATCGTTACAGCATTTTGATGGATCCCATGCAGAGGAGATTGAGGGGTAACCCGACAGGTTTAAAAGTCCTGAGCGGTATTGATAAAATGAATGGCAGATTGCAATTCAAGAGGGTGGGGATTTCAAGGCTGGGTCATACTTACCAGGGGAGAGGAGAAAGATTTTAATAAATGCATGGAATTTTATTTTTGTTTACACAGGGTTCATGTACGGGATGGCCTTCTGGAGGAGGTACTGGGTGCGGGTACAGTTACAGCATTTAAAAGGCAGTCGGGTAAGTACATGAATAAGAAATATTCAGAGGGGCACGTCCCACATTCCTGTGCTTGGCCACAGTTCAGTTTGGGTTTATGGTTGGCATGGACTGGTTGGACTGAAGGATCTGATTCTAGGCAATATGATTCTGTATCTCTAAAATCAGTATCCACAAGGTATCCAGGATGAGTGTTAATATTTACAGGGGTTCCAGAGGGGATGCATCAGTATTTACAGCATGTCCTGGGAGGATTTTCAGCATTTCCTGGGTGTTTCTGGGGAGGGCATTAATATTTAAAGGGCATTCCTGAGAAGTGTGACGGACTTTTACAGGAAATCCCAGGAGAGTGCATCAATATTTACAACAAATCCATTGGGAGTGTGTTAACAATTTCTGGGAACCTGACTGGGAGTGTTTCAGTATCTACAGGAGGGACTGGGGAGTGAGTAATGTTGACAGGGAATTTGTGCACGATGTGTTAGTATGTTGAGGAGTCTCTGGGCAGTATATCAGTATCTGCAGCGAATCCAAAGGGAACGTGTCAATAATTACTGGGTGTTCCAGATGGAATACAACAGTCTGTACAGTGCGTCTCCAGGGAAGTCTGTCAGCATTTACAGCCGGTCTAGGGTGACTCTGGTGATAACATGGTGTGAGGCTGGATGAACACAGCAGGCCAAGCTGCATCCGAGGAGCAGGAAAGCTTGACATTTCAGGTTGGGACCCTTCTTCTGATGTTGTTTACTTGAGTTCAGTGGGACTGTCAGTATTTACAGGGGATCTTTGTGTGCGTGTCAGTATTTTAAAAAGTGTTCCAATGTAATGAGGTAGAGTTCACAAGGAATCACCAAGAAGGGTGTCAGTTTGTAGAGGCTTCTCATAAGGAAATTGTTAGTATTTGCCAGGATTCTCACAGGGTGTATTTCACAGAATGTTGTTGACAGTGTGTCATCGTTTACATAAGATGGTGTCCATGTTTACATGGGTCCGGGGGTGGTGTGTCTGCGTAATAGGCTTCCACAGAGAGACCACAGTGAGTCTCCAGTGACTGACGGTAATTTTCAGGTGTGTCCAAGGACAGTTTCAGGAATTTGTGCCTTTGGGAGTGTGTTCATAATTATAAAGGATTTGTGGGGTAATGAGTCAGTGTGTATAGAGATTCCCCAGTGAGCGTGTTCGTATTTACACAGTGGGTGCAGGTGCAGCAGGGGTTGAAGAAGGCAAATGGTATGTTGGCCTTAATAGGGAGAGGATTCAGGGAGATCTTGCTGTATTTGTGCAGGGCCATTGTGAGACTGTATCTGGAGTACGATGTACAGTTTTGGCTTCTGTTATCTGAAGAAGGATGTCCTGACCATAGAGGCAATGCTTACCAGACTGATACCAGGTTGGACTGACACATGAAGAGACGTTGGATTGATTAGGAGAGTATTCAATGTTTATGAAAATGAGGGTGGATCTCATGAAAATGTATAAAATTCTGACAGGTCTAGACATAATAACAGTAAGAGCAATATTCCCGATGACTAAAGAATCTGGAAGCAGGGCTTACAGTCTGAGGACACAGGATAGGCCACTTAGAACTGAAATGAGGAAAAATGTCTTTGCCAGAGATTTATTTTTCACTCATTCATGGGATGAAGACGTCTCTGGCAAGGCAGCATTTATTGCTCGTCCCTAATTGCCCAGAGGGCAGTTAAGAGTCAACCACATTGTTGTGGCTTGGAATCACATGTAGGCCAGCACAAGTAAGGATGGCAGTGTCCTTCCCTGAAGGACATTAATGAACCTGATGGGTTTTGTCAATAATCAACACTGGATTCATGGTCATCATTAAACCCCAAATTCCAGGTATTTGTTGAATTCAAATTCCACCCTGTGCCATGGTGGGATTTGAATCCAGGTCCACAGAACCTATATTCACCAGAATATTATCTGGCTCTGTTGTTTAATAGTCCAGTAATAATGCCACTGGGCCATCGCCTCTGTGTCTGTGGAATTCACTGCCACAGAAAGTGGTTGAGGCCAAACCATTCAATGTTTCCAAGAAGAAGTTTAATCGAATTACGGGAATAAAGAGAGCACATGATATTAGGGAGTCAGCTGTATCAGAGGCCCGAGTTCGAGAACCAGCCATGGTCATAGTTATTGGTAGCACAAGTTTGAGTGGGCAGATATCTTCTACTTTTGCTCCTTATTCATATTTATGTTCTTACGTATGTTTAGGGGCCCCAGTGAGCAGGCCAGGATGTTAAAGGGACCATGGGGAATGTGTTAGTATTTACGGTGGGGTCCCATGGTGTCCTGGGGATTGCATCAGTTTTTACTGTGGGTCTCAGCTAGTGTGTTGGTGTTTCCAGTGGGTTCCAGGGGTCCTGGGGATTGCATCAGTATTTATGGCGGGTCCCAGGGGATGCATCGGTCTTTCATGGGTATGTACAGAGTGTAGCACCATACTGGATGAACTGAAGCTGCTTCCACTTTTACAAGGGTCTCAGCTCGTGGTAGGCGGGTGTAGTGTGTGACTTTAAAAAGGTTATTTTGTCATTTATTTTTTGAAGATTGCTTGTAAAGGCAGAAGTGGGAAGTGTTTCAGGGGTTTTAGGAGGCCTTTGGGTTTTTTGTTTTAAAAGAAACTTAACAATGGAAGAGGAGTGGCCAGTTCAGGCTCTCTAGTTATATTTCAGCTGGAGCAGCCATGAGATTTGTGCGTCCAGAAGGTTTGCAAGCTTCAGTAAATAATTCCTAACTGGCTTTCTCGGAAATCTCTCTCTGGATGTTGTTCCCTTCTGCCTTTAAGAATCTGTGTTTGAAATTACCTTTTAGCCAACGGGTGTGTTTATGGGATGTGACAAGATTGGTGCAGTTAATTTGTAATAGTTACTGTATTGGGTGTGTTAGGCTTTCCGATATTTTGTTATTCTAAATTCCACTTTCTTCTGTTCATGTTTTAATTGTCGTGTTTAAATAAATTTGTTTTGCTTCAAACCAAGTGCATCATACCTGGAACACCCACATGACATCTGCCTCTTAAAATAAGAAAGTTAGGGTCGAAAGGTAAGTGTGGAGTTGGAAGAACACAGCAGGCCAGGCAACATCAGAGGAGCAGAAAAGTTGGCATTTCAGGTTGGAATAATGGGAACTGCAAATGCTGGAGAATCCAAGATAACCAAGTGTGGGGCTGGATGAACATAGCAGGCCAAGCAGCATCTTAGGAGCACAAAAGCTGACGTTTTGGGCCTCGACCCTTCATCAGAAACGGCCCCTTTTCTGATGAAGTTTCTCGGCCTGAAACGTCAGCTTTTGTGCTCCTAAGATGCTGCTTGGCCTGCTATGTTCATCCAGCCCCACACTTTGTTATCCTTCTGACTATCTCAAAATTAGGGTTTCGGCTCCTTTGTTAAAATCTTGTGAGGAAATTCCCGCCTGGCCCATAACAGATTGGGCGCTCTTGCCGCAATAATTCTACAATTCCACTTTGGGTTTCGGGTTAATTGACTCCAGGGTGGTGAGTGGTTGTTGTCAGTGTCTTTTGGTTTGGGTGTTGCATTCCCTTGGTTTAAACAGGGCGTGCCTTGTGTAGGAATGGCTCTTTCAGTCATCACTCAGATTTCTGGGGGTGGAAGCAGTGACTTTGGGGTCTTTGCAAAAAGTGACCACGGCAAAGCTGTTGGAATTGGCAGACAGGCTGGAGTTGGGGTTACCCTCATCTGTGAGGAAAGGAAAGGGACTGACAACACTCTTTGGAAATGGCTAGGATTCAGTTGCAGATGAAGCAGCTTGGACAGGAAAAGGAACTCAAACAGCCTGGATTCTGGTTAAAAGCAGAGGAAGGAGGAAAGAAAAGAATCACCCTAGCTGATAATGTGGATAGTCAAAATCTCTTTCTCCAGTGAAAAAAATGTCAAATACTTGGGTGCCCGGGATGGAGGAAATTTCAAATGAGATCTGTGGGGCGCATGAATGAAGTTGTGTGGGATTGAGACAAATGCAATAAACAGGCAGAGGATCGAGGGATATGGACAATGTGCAGGCAGATGGCATTAGTTTAGAATAACATTGTGGTAGGCACAGCCGTGGTAGCCTGAAGGGCCTGGTGCTGAGCTATACCGTTTTATTTTTAATGCCGTTGGGGAAAAGAAACACTAAGAATCTCAAATATTTCATTATATTTCTCCCTCCTTCTTCTAAATGACAATGCGACAAGCTCAGACGACTTAACCGGTCTTCGTTAGAAAATCCCTCCATTCCCAAGATAAGCCCAGTGAACCTTATCTGGCCTGTCGCTAATTCAAGGATATCTTTCCAAAGGGCTGTCATACTGTTCATAATATTCTTGGTATCGTTTGACACAACTTATTTATTTTAGCAAGGACTCCCTATTTTTAAACTTCATTCCCTTTTTAATAATTGTCAGAATTTGATTTGCCTTCTCTATTACCTGCTGAACCTGTAAGCGCCCTTTTTCAGATTGATACTTATAAATTCCCGAAAAGCTTTGTGCAGTCAGTCTGAAGCCAACACTGAGCCTGACAGTAAGTTAGAAATGTACTGGACTGTATTATAAAGAATATGACAATAAACAATAATTGCACCCTTTGAAACAACAGAAGATACATGAGTTTATGAAAGGGAATTTTTTGATGATCCTGTTCGATTGCATTTTTTTAGGTGTAGCTATCAATTGCAGAATAAGTAAGGGGAGGGAGGGGATTGGCATTAGGGAGATCTGGTTAACTTGAATTTTCAAAATCATTTTGACGAGTTTGAACAGGGGCTGGAGAGCATGTAGGGACTGAATAGGGCCTCTTCACGATCAACAAAGCCATTATATGTGGGATAACTAGAGATGGATACAATCCTAAACAAGTATTTCACTTCAGTATTTACTGTGGAGAAAAACATAGCACCTCAGGAACTTGGTGAAATAAATTGTGATCACAAGAAAAGAGTCCACAATTGAGAGCATGAGGTGTTAGGAGTCTTAAAATGCACAAAGGCAGATAAATCCTCTGGCCTTGATCAGGTTTATCCCAGGACATTGTGGAAGGCGAGGTAAGAAATTGTGAGCTGCTCCAGCAAGATATTTATATCATCAACAGCCACAGTGAGATGTCAGAAGACTGGAGGGTGGGTAATGTTGTTGCATCACTCAAGGGGCTGCAAGGCAAAGCCTGGAATCTACAAACCAGTGACACTGACGTCAGTGGTGGGTAGTTTGTTGGGGGAGATCCTGAGAGACTGGCTCTTCATGCATTTGGAAAGGCAAGGATTGATTAGGGCTCGTCAGCACGGCTTTGTGTGTGGAAAATCATGGCTCAGAAAGTTGATTGATTTTGCTTTGAGGAGGTAGCCAGGAGATAGATGAAGGCAGAGTGGTACTTGGTTCTCAGCAAGTTTAGATCACATGGCGTCCTATGAAAGCTTGCCAGTTGTGTACAAGATTGGCTTGACAGTGGGTGCTGGCAGAGATTTGTTCTTCCTGGAGGCCTATGCGTGTGCCACCAGGTTCGGTTATGTTATGTGTCATTTATATTGATGATTTGAATGAGAATATAGGAGTCATGTTTAGTAAGTTTGTGGGTGACAGTAAAATTGGTGGTATCATGGACAGTGAAGGAGGTTATCTAAGAATTCAGTGAGATCATGATCTATCACGTTGATTGGATGAGGAATAGCAGATGGAGATTGAGGTGGATAAATGTGAAGTGTTGAATCTTGCAAAAACAAACCAGTGCAGAACACAAACAGCTAATGTTCAGGCCCTAGACGGTGTTGTCAAGCAGGGAGACTTAGGGGCACAGATACATAGTTCCCTGAAAGCGGTGTCACAGATAGATGGGGTGATGAAGGTGACATTTGGCATGCTTGCTTTCATTGGCCAGAGCATTGGGAATAGGAGATTGGGATGTCATGATGTGGCTGTACAGGATATTCATGAGGTCACCATAAAAGCATTCTTAATTATCAGGAAACACTTCACTGGTTCACTTGTGTCCTTTAGTGAAGGTCATCTGACATTCTTAGCTGCTCCAACTGACATGTGATTTCAGACCCACAGCAACATGGCTGACTCTGAGCTGTGCTGTGGCAGTTAGTGTTGGGCGATGATTGCTCGACCAGCTGGTGACATCCTCATGCCATGAATGATTTAAATAAAAGTACATATTTCCCTCCCTACCTCTACAGACACCTCCAGATCTGCAATTCCTCCTGGATTTGTAACATTGTTCAGGCCCTTGCCACTTTCTGTAACACACTCATCACCTCCAGCACCTTCAACTTTCCCTGTTCCTATCATCTCAATAAATCCCGACAATGTTTCATGTTCCTAATACATTCCTCTGCTAGTAAATCCCTTTAATACCTGCGTCACTACTTTGGTAATAAAATGTGAGGCTGGATGAACACAGCAGGCCAAGCAGCATCTCAGGAGCACAAAAGCTGACATTTCGGGCTAGGCCCGAAACGTCAGCTTTTGTGCTCCTGAGATGCTGCTTGGCCTGCTGTGTTCATCCAGCCTCACATTTTATTATCTTGGAATTCTGCAGCATCTGCAGTTCCCATTATCTCCATACTTTGGTAGCTGTCTTTTGCTGAACAGTCTCTTTCTTCTGATTTTGTTCTGTTTATTTTGTCGTCTTCTAGGGCTCTTTCAATTGAATATATTCCTTTACACCCTGCGTGAGACACAGCTAGGAATTTCTTGCTGAGCTTTTGTCAATGGAATGCCCTTTTTGTTGGATATTTTACAATGTTCTTTCAAATGTTTTCCACTGTTCATTTGCATTTCAGTTAGTTTACTCTGTCTACACTGGTCACTTCCCCTCAATGTCATACAGTTGGCTTTGTTTCTGTTTCTATTGTTGCTTGTTCTTTGTCTGGTCACATTAAAACTTCATTATACCTTTGAATTCCACTTTTTTCATAATTTCCCTTTGGATCTCTGTGTGACATGACTCATTTATTCAGCTTCATCACACAAGAGTCGACCTGGGATAGTTCTGTCCCTAGCCAGTTGCACAACATGTTATTCAAAGAAACACTGACAAAAATATTCTCCAAGCTCCTTTTCGAATGCCACCATTTTATTGCACATACTTTGAACATTCCAAAAAGTAACATTATCATGTACTTTATACTACAATTTCCTGTCACAAACTGATGTATGGTTTCTGTGAAGCTCTGTGCTTCCTGTCCCTTTCTGCTTGTCTTCAGCCACATCACCATGCTGTTCCAATCACATTTTCTGTTTGGATTTGGACATCTCCTTTCCCCTGAACCCTGTCCCTGCATCCTCTCTGTCAGTTGAAAGCCCTCTCCATAAACATTATAACATGATTGGCCAGGACACTGGTCCCAGCACGGTTCCAGTTATTATTTATTCACTCACGAAATGTGGGTGTCTCTGGCTGGCCAACGTTTATTACCCACCCCGAGCTACCCTTGAACTGAATGGCTTGCTGTGCCATTTCAGTGGGTAGTTGTGAGTCAACCATGTTCCTGTGGGTCTGAAGTCACATGTAGGCCTGACCAAGTGAGGGTGGCAGATTTTCTCCCCTAATTACAGTCAGACTCAATCACACGTCATCATGGGAGGCCTACTTTCAGCTTTGAGATACTGTACCTTCCGAAGACGACAGAGGAAGTTCACAGTTATCAATCCAGGCCTGTGCTGTCTTTGTGAGGATCAGCCCAACAGAAGTGAAAGCAAATCTCCCACGATAGGGCGGTAATGCTGTCTCTGATTTTCCTGTTCTGTGCTTTCCCTCCATGACTGTGTCTGTGTCATGTCTTGTGGACCAGTGTCTTCAATCATTCTAGCTCCTATTTCTGTCACCGCCTCTCCTCTCTGCAATCCCTCCATAAATTTGAAACATATTCCAATCCTGACCACCATCCTGACCTCTGTAAATTGCTTCAGTCTGTGCAATATGCCTTATCTCGGGAGTCTCCTCCTCCAGTAATTGGAGTCGTCGAGTTGTGAAGCACGGAAAGAGACGCTTTGGCCCAACTTGTTCATGCTGACCGGGTTTCCCGAACTGAACAAGTCACATTTGCCTGCGTTTGGCCTGCATCCTTACAAACCTTTCCTGTCTGTGTACCTGCCCCAATGTCTTTTCACTGTTGTAATTGTACTTACCTCCACCACCTCCTCTGGCACCTCGTTCCATATTTGCACCATTCTCTGTGGGAAAACGTTACCCCTCAGGTCTGTTTTAAAACTTTCCCCTCTCACTTCAAGCCGATACTCTGTAATTTTGGGCTCCCCTACCCTGGGAGCAAAGACCTTGTCTATTCACCATTTATATGCAGTTCAGGCATTCATGAACCTCGAAAATGTCACTCCACAGCCGCCTCTGCTTGAGGGACATATCTGTGCTTGGGTTCCCACAAATTCAGCCCTGGTTTCTCAAACGTCCTCAGATACACTTCATCAAGCTTTTCTTGACCTCCAACAGCACTCTTCTGTCGTGTGGACTCTTTTCAAGACATCGCTCTTTATTTCCCTGAATTTACTAGTCCTTCTGTCTAGATAAGGCAGAGGGTGGTGGGTGCCTGGAACGTGTTGCCAGCGGAGGTGGTGGACGCAGACACGTTAGCGCCTTTTAAGATATATTTGGACAGGTACATGGATGGGCAGGGAGCAAATGGACACAGACCGTTAGAAAATAGATGACAGGTTAGACAGAGGATCTTGATCGGCGCAGGCTTGGACGGCCGAAAGGCCTGTTCCTGTGCTGTAGGTTTCCTTGTTTCTTTGTTTGTTTCTGCACAGTAAGTACTGATGAGAAACTGTTTAGAATCTCAAACACCTTGCTTCTCCATATCTATTCTGGGACCTGTGCACTTTATGAATGACTTGGGTGAGTAAGTGGAAGGGTGGGTTAGTCAGTTTGTCGATGATACGAAGGTCGGCGGAGTTGTGGACAGCATCGAGGGCTGTTGGAGGTTGTAACAGGACATTGACAGGATGCAGAGCTGGACAAGGAAGTAGCAGATGGGATTCAATCCAGAAAAGTACAAAGTGATTCGTTTTTAAGGTCGAATTTGAATGCAGTGTGCAGAATACAGGCCAAATGGCAGGATTCTCGGCAGTGTGGGGGCATAGAGGGATCTTGGGGTCCACGTCCATAGATTCCCCAAAGTGGCTACCCAAGTTGATAAGGTTGTAAAGGTGGCATATAGAGTGTTGGCTTTCATTGAGCTTAAGAGCCGTGACGTTATGCTGCAGGTCGATAAAACTCTGGTTAGACCACGCTTGGAATATGGTGTTCAGTTCCGGTCACCTCATCAGTGGAAAGGTGTGGAAGCTTCAGAGAGGGTGCAGAGGAGAATTCGGCATTCTGCCTGGACTGGAGGCCAGGTCTCCTGAGGAAGGATTGATGGAGCTAGGGCTTTTTTCATTGGCGTGAAGAAGGATGAGAGGTGACTTGATAGAAGTGTGCAAGATGATGAGAGGCAAGAGAGAGAATGGATAGTCAGAGACTTTTTCCCAAGGCAGAAATGACAATTATGAGGAGGCATGATTTTAAGGTGATTGGAGGAAGGGAGAGGGGAGAGGTCAGAGGTAGATTCTTCACACAGAGTGTGGTGGGCGTGTACAATGCGCTGCTGGCAATGGTCATGGAGTCAGATAATTTAGAGACTGTTCGGCGACTCTTGGATAGGCACATGGAGGATTGTGAAAGGTAGGGTATGCAGGGTAGATTGATCTTAGTTGGATAACAGGTTGGCACAACATTGTTATCTCGTGTCCTGTTTTTGCCCTCCGGATTTCCTTCATAAAGTGTATTTCTAAACTTACATACTCCTCAAGGGATGCGTTGATCCAGTTGTGTCCCCTCTTTCTTGACCACAGTGCCTCTATCACCAGTCATCCAGTGTTTCCTATTTCTGTCAGCATTGTCCATCACACTAACAAGAACATGCTGGCCCTGATCTCTTGTTTTATCTCACTTTTTAAAAGCTTCCAACTTGCCAGATGTCCTTTTTATCTGTCAACAGCCTCCCCAATCATCTTTTGAAAATTCCTATCAAATACCATCAAGATTGGTCAAACCTCAGCTTATAACTTTAGCTTGTGGACCAGGCCAATCGTTTTCCATAGCTATTTTCAAATTGATAAAATTGTGGTCAGTTTCCAAAGTGTTTCCCTAATAACACCACTGTCCTTGCCCGACCGTGTTTCACACGTGCAGGTCAGGTTTTGTTCCTTCTCCAATCGGGCCATCTACATATTGTTTGAGAGAGTTTTCTTGAACACACTTAACAAATTCCTCCCATCAAAGCGCTTCACACTTTGGCAGTACCAGTCTAGGTCTGGAAAATTCAGAATCCCCGACCATTACACCCTTATTATTCTCACAATTATCTAAGATCTCTCAACATATTTGCTCCTCAATTTCTGACCGACTGTTGGGGGCCTGTAGGACAATTGCATCAAAGTGATCACCCGTTCTAATTTTTCTGTTTTGCTAGTATAGCTACACTGGGCAAACCCCAGGAATATTCTCTAAGCACAGCCATCATGTTTTCCTGATTCCTCCTATCTTGTCTCCTCTTCTATCCTCCCTGTAGCATTGAGCTGCTTGTCCTTTCTTTCCCTCAGCTGTGTTTCTGTAATATGTTTGATATCCCAGTCCCATGCCCCCATCCATGCCCTTAGTTGATCTGCCTGACCTGTCAGGTCCATTGTGTTGATATAAATGCAGTTTAATTCATCAATTTTCCCTCATATTCTGCCCTGCTCTTCCCTACCTTGTCTATTTAAATTGTTGTGTTGAACTTCTGTGCCAGCCTCTCTCTTGCCTCACTGCTGTTTCGGTTCCCACACCCCTGACAGACTGGTTGAAATACTTTCAATGCCTCAAACTATTCACCTTGCCAGAACATGTGATCCCCCGCCCCCCCTGTACAGGTGCTTTCACCCCTGCGCCCCCCCCCCCCAACCACCGTCTATCTGTGCTGACACCTTCAGTGATCTCTGGACTTTTGTGCCAAGGTCCTTTTTTGTTTTTTCAGTATTCTGTGTGTACCTACTGCCCATTATGTATGTCCTTCACTGAGCATACCTCCCACAGTGTATTACCTCACGCTTCTTAGAAGTAATGTCCATCTACCATTACTGTGCTCAGTTTATCAGTTGATCAATATCAGACTGTAGTCAGAGACCATTCACCTCACTATGGACAACACCCCCAACTTTTGTCTGAACACGTTCTAGATCCTCAGCATCCTAACTGAAATCCACAGCTACAACATGTTTCTCCTTTGTGAGCACAGATGAGAAGTGTTCATTCAAGACCTCACTTACTTCTGACTCTATGACAATTTGCCCCTTGGTTTCTAACAGGCTCCACTCTCCTTGGTAATTCTCTTACTCTAAGTATACGTATAAAACACCTTGTGGCTTTTTTCCTGAACAGTACTTGCCAAAGACATTTCATGGCCATGGTTTGCTCTCCAATTTTAAGGACCTCCTTTTGTAAACTATAATTTTGAAGGGCTTTACCCTTTTTCGTTGTGCTATATTTTCTTTATGAAACTCATGATATCGCTGCCTTTGTCGTTCATGCTCATTCATCCTCATGTCATTCATTCATGGAACACAGTGACCCTGGATTCTCATTGTATCTCTTGAAAATAGTCTCACTTTCCAAAATAGAATCACTGCAAGCAGTTCCTCCCCCAGTCTATATGTGCCAGCTCCTGCCTCGTGTGTGATAATGTCGAGTGATAGAAGTGGTGTAATGATAGGTGGTTTTCCTCAAATTTAGACACTTCTGCACTATCCTTTTCGCTTTCCATAATGACATTCAAACTTCGAGTTATTATCTCTATCCCCAAAAAATTGGAGGTAGGAGGAAACTTTATTTGACTTTTCAGATCCATTTCAACAGGGTCCCACTGAAGAAGCAAATCAGCATATTTGACCACATGGACTTGGAAGTGATGTGCTGGCATGCGTTGAGAATTGTTTAACAGACAGAAAAGCACATGCTAATAAATTGTTGATTTGTGAATTTGCAGGTTGTACTTTGTGAATTTGAGGAAGGATTCATGTTTGGGTTCCAGCTATTCGTAATCTCTCGACCAATGAGATGTACAGATCAAAACTAATGTTTCTGTGTTTATTGATGGCCAAACCATAGATGGGATTGTGAGCTGTGCAGAGAATGCAAAGAGGATGAAGGGAGACATGAATTGTCTGAGTTTTGGCACACATTCATGCATGTGATGTGGACATAAGTGGCTTGGCAAACATTTACTTCCCATCTCTAATTGCCTGGAGAAGGTGGTGGTGCTTCTGAGCAATGTTAACTTTGATTTCTTTTCACATGTTGAGCTTTTCCAGCAACTTCTGTTTTTATTTGTGAGCTGCCTTGATTGACCCACTGCAATCCGTTGGGAGTGCAGACAGCCACAGGGCTGGGAGGAAGGAGCATGGCTTGGAGGAGCCCTTAGAAATACTGCTCATGTCATACACCTGTTGTTTTTCTTCCAGGTTGTTTGTGGTCTTGTGAAAAGCTGCAGCTGCTGAACCTTGTAGATTTTAGCCACTGCTGTCGCAGTGTGTTACGCGTGAAGTGAGTAAATATCATTGCAAACATGAGACTGCTTTGTGCTGGATAGTGTCAAGCTCATTGAGTATTGTTGGAGCTGCATTCACCCAGGCAGGGGGAGCATATCCTTTGACATTGACCTGTGCACTGTAGATGGGCAGCGTACATCCTATGAAATGTTGTTGTTTCTAAAATTCCTTTTCATTGCAAAATATCAGTCCTGTGTTTGGGAAGATTTATTTTATCCTGTGAATGATGAATGGCCAGTTCTGTACACGGAGCAGTCTGTTATTTTCTTGTGGATTGTGAGTGCCCAGGTCTCTGCTTGTTCGGTTGTGATTGTTTTCATTCTATGGACTGCCAGCAGTTGTTCAAGTGTGAAGTGTTACTTTTTTTTTTGAAAGAAGCACTTGGAGAGCGAACAGTTCATTTCCTGAGCGGAGAAAGTTTTTTTTTAGTCCTGTACACTGATTTTTCGCTCTTGTGTGTCTGCAGACTGCATATGGTCAGTTCTGCGTGAGGACTTGTTTCCAACCTGTGTGCTGCCATTGGTCAGTCCTGTGTTGTAAACTGCTATTGTGTGTATCCGAGCCTTTGGCATTGATACTTAACTCGTCATTGTCTACAGGAATAGTGCCAGATGACTGGAGGATAGCAAATGTGGTTCCCCAGTTCAAGAAGGGGAGTCGAGACAACCCTGGTAATTATAGACCAGTGAGCCTTACCTCAGTTGTTGGTAAAGTGTTGGAAAAGGTTATAAGGGATATGATTTATAATCATCTAGAAAAGAATAAATTGACTAGGGATAGTCAGCACGGTTTTGTGAAGGGAAGGTTGTGCCTCACAAACCTTATTGAGTTCTTTTGAGAAGGTGACCAAACAGGTAGATGAGAGTAAACCGGTTGGTGTGGTGTATATGGATTTCAGCAAGGCGTTCGATAAGGTTCCCCACAATAGGCTATTGTACAAAATGCGGAGGAATGGAATTGTGGGAGATAGAGCAATTTGGATCAGAAATTGGCTTGCTGAAAGAAGCCAGAGGCTGGTAGTTGATGGGAAATGTTCATCCTGGAGACCAGTTACTAGTGGTGTACCGCAAGGGTCGGTGTTGGGTCCACTGCTGTTTGTCATTTTTATAAATGACCTGGATGAGGGCGTAGAAGGATGGGTTCGTAAATTTGCAGACAACACTAAGGTCAGTGGAGTTGTGGATAGTGACGAAGGATGCTGCAGGTTGTAGAGAGACATAGATAAGCTGCAGAGCTGGGCTGAGAGGTGGCAAATGGACTTTAATGCAGACAAATGTGAGGTGATGTACTTTGGTAGGAGTAACCGGAAGGCAAAGTACAGGGCTAATGGTAAGATTCTTAGTAGTGTAGATGAGCAGAGAGATCTCGGTGTCCATGTACACAGATCCTTGAAAGTTGCCACCCAGGTTGACAGGGCTGTTAAGAAGGCATAGAGTGTTTTAGCTTTTATTAATAGAGGGATCGAGTTCCGGAACGAAGAGGTTATGGTGAAGCTCTATAAAACTCTGTTGCGGCCACACTTGGAGTATTGTGTACAGTTCTGGTCACCGCATTATAAGAAGGATGTGGAAGCTTTGGAAAGGGTGCAGAGGAGATTTCCTAGGACGTTGCCTGGTCTGGAGGGAAGGTCTTACGAGGAAAGGCTGAGGGACTTGAGGCTGTTTTCATTAGAGAGAAGAAGGTTGAGAGGTGACCTAATTGAAACATAAAATAATCAGAGGGTTAGATAGGGTGGATAGGGAGAGCCTTTTTCCTCTGATGTTGATGGTGAGCACGAGGGGGCAGAGCTTTAAATTGAGGGGTGAAAGATATAGGACAGATGTCAGAGGTAGTTTCTTTACTCAGAGAGTAGTAAGGGAATGGAACGCTTTGCCTGCAATGGTAGTAGATTCGCCAACTTTCGGTACATTTAAGTCGTCATTGGAAAGGCATATGGACGTACATGGAATAGTGTAAGTGAGATGGGCTTGAGATCGGTATGACAGGTCGGCACAACATCGAGGTCCGAAGGGCCTGTACTGTGCTGTTATGTTCTATATAACTGCACCGAGGCCGGTATGCCATTACTCAGTCACCCTTTATTCACTCCTGCACAGAACTTTGCCAATGCCCAGCCAGCTCTCAGTCATTCTCCAGCACTCAGGAGATTATAAAAGTGCTGTTTTCTTTTTGCTATCTTTTTTCTTTTTTTTTTAATTTCTTTTTTTCTTCTTTGTTTGTTTTCCCCAACACTGCAGAAGTGGGGAGTGGGTTCACACCAACAAATTGTGTTTCACTAATTGTGTCTAGGGTTTGGGTTTAATCCCTGGATTTTGAATGGTTAGGTGGATCAATTGAGCTGGTTCTCAACCGGTGACCTGAGAATGGCCAATACTGTCTGGGAAGCTTTTATTTATCTTGCGGACTGTAAGCAGGTAGTTTTGTGTATGGCATTGGTTAATCCTACACATTGTAAATGGTCAGTTCTGCCTGTAGAGCTTGATTTTATTCTGTGGACTGTGGTCATTTCTGTTTGAAGGCTGCAATTGACCTTGTGGACTCTGGTCAGTCGTGTGTGCAGAGCTGGTTTTAATTTCTCTGCGGGAACTGAGTTTATTCTTTGTTTTTTTTTAATGGCTAGACATGTCTCTGTGTGTGTGCATCTGTATGTCTCTCATTTCTGAAGAGCTCAATTCTCTACACAGACGCTGCCAACCTACGTACTTTGTGCACCAACTTCTGTTCTGTTTCAGATCTTCAGATTTCACAGTTCTTTGTTTAATTTTAAAGCTTTAATTTCACCTGTTAGGGTATAGGGCATACAACAGTCATGAACCAGAACAGGTCCTTCAGCCCATCATTTCTGCAATGACCATGATACTATTTGAAACTAATGCTATCTGGCTGCACATAATCCATATCCCGCTCTTCCCTGCCCATTGATGTATCTGTCCAAATGTCTCTTAAACATTGCTCTCATCTCTGCTTTGACCAAATACCCTGGCAATCTGTTCCAGGCACTTACTCACCTCTAAAAACTCTCATGCCTGCTTTAAACTTTCCCCTCTCAGCCTAAACTTATGACTGTTGTATTTGATATTTTTCACCTGAGGGAAGAGACTCCGATTATTCACTATCCTTGCTTCTCAGTTTTATATATTTCAACAAGTTGCCCGCTCAGCCACTGACCCTCAAGCAGAAACAATCCAAGTCTGTCCACCCTGTTCTTTCCACTCATACACTCGCACCCATTTAACATCTCGTTAAGCTCTTCTTCCCTCCTCTTTAAATCCTCCCCATCCTTTCACGCCTGCGTCTCGGTAATTCTGTGTGGACTGCTGGTTCATATGTTGTGAATTACAAATTGTGCATGATCTGTGGGGAGCTTTTATTTATCCTGTGGACTTCAAATGGCCGGTTATTTATGATCTAATTTTCATCAAATGAATTGTAAATAGTCAGTGTTGTGTGGAGAGCAGGTTTTATGCTGTGGTGTTTTGAGTAGTAAGATCACACACAACTGACATGAATGTGGAGCTGATCTTTATTGTGATTATTCATACGTGTAGTCTTTGTGTGCTCGGTGAATGTTCCATTTTTGCATTTGTGTTGGCACCTCTTCCTCAAATAACAAACACACCCTCATTACTGTGACTTCATCCAGTCCCTACAGCATTCCTTATGTCTGTAAATGACAGAACCCCTAACATCCTCCTGTTGTGACATCTCCTCACAATATCGAACCTGTTTCATCGCCACCTGCCCTGTTGGTCTCTGGTATATCTCATACCGCTTTGACAGTTTCCATTTTTGAAACCTGTTATGGATTACCCAACGTGCTTTGCAGTTGTAATGGTCTCCATGTTCTGTAACACTCCATATCACTTCAACCAACTCCATTGTGGGGTCGGCCACAGTCTAGTGATAATACCACTGGGCTGTTCATCCAGAGACATAGATAATGTTCTGGGGACCTGGGCAGATTGTGGAATTAGAATTCAATAAAAATAATCATGAATGGTATGTCCGTTGTTGATCATCTTTTTGTAAAAAAAAAGTAATCTCAACTCAATGACGAATGCCCTTTGGGGAACAGCATCTGAACAGGCCTGGCCGACATGTGACTGCAGACCCACAACAAAATGGCTGACTCTTCACTCAAAAGTGCAATCGGCACTGAATACTGGCCCATCCAGTGATAGCCGAGTCCCAGGAATGAAGAAATAAAAGGGTGTATTTCCCTCCACACCCTTTGCAAACAGTGCAGCAATTCGTACTGGGTTTGTGACATTGTTCAGGCCCTTGCCACACTCTGCAACGCTCTCACTACCTTCAACACTCCTTGATCCTGCCATCTCACGGAACCCCAACAATGATCCACTTCCTGCCACGTTCCTCCTCCGAAGAGACCCCTTACAATCTGTTTAACACCGACTTCTATACTTAGGTAGTCAGCTGTCATTTTTTGATCCACATTGTTCCTCTTCAGAATTTTAGGGTATTTTTTGGTTGTCTTCTCAGCCTGTATTAATTGCATCTGATCATTTATTCCGAGTGACATGCACATAGGAATTTCTTGCTGAGGTTTTGCCTGTTTCAGTGGAATATCTTTTTAATATTTTACACTGTTCCTTCAAATGTGTTTCTGTGTTCATTTGCGGCCATACATGACAGTCTCTTTACACTGTTTAACTTGGCCGGTTCTCCCCCCCCCCCCCCCCCCCCACAAAACTCATGTAACTGGCCTTGTTTCTTTTTGTTTGTAATTTGTATGATCACTTCAAAACTTCATACTTCCTTTGAATTCCACTTTTTCACTATTTCCCTGAGGATCTCTCGGTGTGACATTACTCATTTACTCAACTTCATGATACAGCGGTCGATCTGGGACAGCTACGTCCCTAGCCTGTTGCACAACGTGTTATTCAAAAGAACGCTGACACAAACAATCTCCGAGCTCCCCTTCGAATGACACTATCGTACTGCATATACCTTGCCCTTCCCAAAAGGAACATTGTGAGGTATATTTTACCAAAATTCCCCAACACATACCAATTCACAAATGTACAGTTTTGTTGCTTCCTATCCCGATCTGCTTGTCTTCACCAACATCACCGTGCTGCTATAATTCTTCAGCTTTTGCTTTGGTCTGGGAATCTCCTTTCACCTGACCCCCGTCTCAGCATCCTCTCTGTCAGTTTACAGGCCTGTCCATAAACCTGCCGGCGTGATTGACCAGGACAGTGGTTCCAGTTATTATTTATTCACTCATGAGATGTGCGTGTCTCTACCTGGAGAGCACTTATTACCCAGCCTAAACTGCTTTGAACTGAATGAAATGGCACAGCAAGCCAGAAGGTAGTTGAGAGTCTGCCACATGCCTGTGGGTCTGACCTGACCAAGTGAGAATGGCAGACTTCTTTCCCTAATTACTGAGCCAAACTCGTTCACTACTGTCATGGGAGGCCTACTTTAAGCATTTTTGTAGTATGCCTTCCAAAGATAGCATAGGAAGTTCAGTTATCATTGCAGGCCTGTGCTGTCTTTGTGAGGATCAACATAAAAGTGAAAGCAAATCTCCAACAAGAGGGCGGTAATGCTGCCTCTGATCTTTCTGCTCTGTGTTCCTCCTCCATGGCTGTGTCTATGTGGTCAAATGTAGACTCTTGTGGACCAGAGTCTTCAACTGTTCCAACTCCACTAACTGCTCCTATTTCTGTGACCACCTCCCCGCTCGACAGTCCCTCCATACATTTGAAATATACTCCAATCCTGACTACCATCCCTATCTCTGTAACTTGCTTCAATGTCTGCAACATGTCTCGTCTTAGTCGTCTCTTTCTCCAGTAATTGGAGTCATAGAATTTTGCAGCACAGAAACAGACTATGTGACCCAATTCATCCATCAGGCCCAGGTTTCCTGAACGGAATAAGTCACATTTGCCTGAGTTTGGCCCATATCCTTTCAAAACTTTGCTGTCGATGTACCTGCCCCATTATCTTTTCAATGTTGTAGCTTTCTCTGGCAGCTCGTTCCATATATGCACCATTCACTGTTTGGCAAATGTTACCTCTCATGTCTCCTTAAACCTTTCCCCTCTCACCTCAAACCTATGGCCTCTAGCTTTGGACACCCCTACCCTGGGGGAGAGATGTTGGCTATTCATCTTATTGATGCTCCTCGGGCATTAATTAACTTGTAAAAGGTCACCCCACAACCTCCTGTGCTTGAGTGAAATATCTCTGCTCGGGGTCCAACAGATTCATCCCTGGTTCCCCAAAAGACATCAGGTACACTTGATCAAGCTTTTTAAGACATCCAACATCACTGTTCTGTCGTGTAGACTCTTTTAGGATATTGCTCTTTATTTACCTGAATTTACGGGTTTTTCCCCACAGTGAGTACTGATATGAAACACTGTTTAGCGTCTCACCCATCTCCTGTGGTTGCCTATATTGGTGGCCTGTTTAATCTGTATGAATCCCCATTTTCTGCCCAGTCGCTCTTTTGCCCTTAATATCCTCATTGAATCTCTTCGGATTCTCCTTAACCTTATCGGCCAAAGTTATCTCATGCCCCATCTTTGCTCTCCCAATTTCATAGAACATAGAACATAGATAGTACAGCACAGTACAGGCCCTTCGGCCCACAATGTTGTGCCGAACCTCTACCCTAATCCTGAGGTCTATCCAACCTCCACCCCTAACTTATACTATCATCCATATGCCTGTCTAATAGCTGCTTAAAAGCCCTGGTGAGGGCGACTCCACTACCCTCTCCGGCAATCCATTCCACACCCTAACCACTCTGAGTAAAGAACCTATCTCTGACGTCTCCCCTATATCTATCTCCACTCACTTTAAAACTATGTCCCCTCATAATAGCTACCTCCACTCTAGGAAAAGGTCTCTGGCTGTCTACTCTATCTATACCTCTGATCATTCTGTACACATCTACCAAGTCACCTCTCATCCTTCATCGTTCTAAAAAGAAAATGCCTAGCTCTCTCAACCTTTCCTTGTAAGACCTTCCCTCTATTCCAGGCAACATCCTGGTAAATCTCCCCTGCACTTTTTCCAACGCTTCCACATCTTTCCTGTAATGAGGCAACCAGGACTGGACAAAATACTCCAGATGTGGCCGAACCAGGCTTTTGTATAGCTGGAGCATAACTTCACGGCTCTTGAATTCAGTCCCTCTGTTAATGAAAGCTAACACACCATACGCCTTCTTAACAACTCTATCCACCCGGGTGGCAACTTTCAGGGAATTGTACACATGAACCCCGAGATCCCTCTGCTCCTCCACATAAAGTTTATTCCTACACGCCCATAGTCCTCAAGGGATTAATTTGATCCAGCAGTGTCCCATTTTTCTTGATCAGAGCCTCTATATCATGAATCATTCAGAGTTTCCTACTTCTGTCAGCATCGTCCATCACACTAACAGAAATATGCCGGCTCTGACCTCTTGATTTTGAAAGCTTCCAACTTGCCAGATGCCCCTGCAAAAAGCCTCCCCAACCGTCTTTTGAAAATTCCCGTCAAATACCATCATAATTGCTCTTGACCTACTTTATAACTTTATTTTGTGCACCAGGCCAATCTTTTTCCATAGCTGTTTTCAAACTAATAAAATTGTGATCTCTTTGCCAAAGTGCTGCCTCAATACCTCATCAGTCCCTTGCCCGACCTTGTTTCGCACGTGGAGGTCAGATTTTGCCCCTTCTTCAGTCGGGATGCCTACGTATTGTTTGAGGGAGTTATTTTTCAACACACTTAACAAATTCCTCCCACTGAAAGCACATAACACTGTGTGGTATCAGTCTCAATTTGGAAAATTATAATCCCCTACCATTACACCCCCATTGTTCTGATAGATAGCTCAGACCTCTGAACATATTTGCTCTTCAATTTCTCACCAATTGTTGGGTTGTCCAATTATACCAAAGCAATTGCCCACTCTTATTTCTCAGTTCCACAAAAATAGTTTTGCTGGGCAAACCCCTGGAATATTCTCCCTAAACGCTGCCGTCATGTTTCTCCAATTCAAAAATACCTCTTCCCCTCCTAACTTGCCTCCCCTTCGAACCTTCCTGTGGTGTCTGTACCCTGGTACATTGAGCTCTCGCCTTTTCTTTCCCTCAGCTTTTTTTTTTCTGTAATACGTTAGCTGTCCCAATCCCATGTCCTCATCCATTCTCTGAGTTTATCTGCCTTTCCTGTCAAGTCCATTGCATGGAAATAAGTACAGTTCAATTAATCACTTTTACTTCATTTCTTGCCATGCTGTTGCCTGCCTTGTCTATTTAAATTGATGTCTTCAACATCTTTGCCAGTCTCTGCTGTTTCGGGTCCAACACCCCTGCTCGGCTGGATAGATCCTTTTGGGTACATCTACTAATTCACCTTGTGAGGACGTGGCCCCAGTTCATCTGTCTTCACCACGCTGTCACTCTGTGTACCAAGGTCCTTTTTGTTTCTCAGTACTCTGCCTGTACCTCCTGTTCATTATGTATGTCCTTCACTTGCCATAACTCGCACAGTGTATTATTTCAAACTTATTAGAAATAAGTTCCATCTGTCATTGCGGTGCTCAGTTTATCAGCCGATCAATATCAGACCGTCATCTGAGACCATCCACCTCACTGATGATACCATCTACTTTCACAACCAAGACATTAATGTACAGAATAAACAGTAATGGGCCTTGCAGCGATCCCTGCAGTCTGCTGATGGTCAAAGGCTGTCAATCACAAAAAATTACTCTCCTCCAGTTTAGGATCTATTTTTGCCGACTTGTCTCAATCTCGTGGGTTCCTCCCTTTTGAACCAGCCTTCCATGTGCAATATTGTCAAAGGCTTCACTGATTTTCATTCAAACCATTTCATTTGCACTGACCTCATCAATATTTTTAGGCACAATTTGAAAGAACTCAACTGAATTCATCAGACAGGATCTCTCTTGACCAAATCTCTGCTGATTAGCCCAATGGTTCCTTCCTTTGCAAGTGTTGATTTGTCCTTTCCCTCAGAATTTCTTCCAGTAATTTTGCTGCGACCGATATCAGGCTATCTCTTCTGCAATTACCTGGCCAATCTTTGCTCCCCGTCTTGAACAAATTAAACACATTAACTATCCTCCAGTCATTCAGCACTACACATGTGGTCACTAAGCGATTAAATATATCTGCAAGGCCTCTGCAATCTCCTTTCTTGCCTCTTATAGTACCTGGGATAAATTTCAATGGGCGCTGGTAATTTATCCACCAGTATGCTTGAAAAGCATTTAATTCTTGCTCCTTATTAATCGGAACATGTTGGAGATCCTCACCATCCTGAGCCACAACAATGCCACCTGAAGGTGGCAGGAACAGTACCTCATATTTTGCTTGGGAGCCCCGCAGCCCAATGGTCTCAGTGTGGACTTTGCAAGCTTAAAAATCTCCCCACCTCTGACCTCATCCCAAAACCAGCGAAGCTTGTCCCCTCTTCCTTGACCTCTCCGTCCTTTCTCCCAACTTTCTGCTCCTCCAACCTCACTGACCACTCCCCACTCCCACCTCCTACCTACCAGCCTCATCCACGCCTCTGTGACCTGTCCATCTTCCCTCAACTGACCGACCCCATCCCAACTCCCTGCCGACACTCACCTTGACTGGCTCCAGATCTGCCTCCATGGCCTGTCCATCTTCTCTCCACTAATCTGCTTTTTTAGCCACCTTCTACCACCACCTCTCCCCCCCCCCCCCCCCCCCCCAATTTATTTCAGAATTCCCTTCCTCTCCCCCTTTTCTGAAGAAGGTTCCAGACTCGAAACGTCAACTTTCCTGTTCCTATGATGCTCCTTGGCCTGCTGTGTTCATCGAGCTCTACACCTTGTTATTTTATCATGCATTCTCATTGTATCACTTTATAACAGTCCCACTTTCCGAATACAGACTCAAATGCAAGTAGTTCCTCCCCCCAACTATATGTGCCATGCCCTGTCTCATGAAAGTGATAATGCCTAGTGGTAGAGGTAATCTAATAATAAGCTGCATTCCTCAAATTTAGGCACTTAACTTCCGTACTAAATTGTCATTTTCCATAACGACATTCAAACTTAGAATTATTATATCTATCTCCAAAAAAATGATGGTAGGAGGAAACTTTATTTGCTTTTTCAGATGCATATTAACAGGTTCCCACTGAAAAAGCAAATTAACAAATTTGGACCACGTGGACTTGGAGGTGATGTGCTGGCATGTGTTGAAAATTGTTTAACAGATGGTAAAGCACTTGCTTATAAATTTGTTGATTTGTGAGTTTGCAGGCTGTTCCTTGAGTTAGAGGAAGGATTCATGTTTGGCCTCCAGCTATTCACAGTATCTATGGATCAGTTAGATGCACAGATCAAATAAATTTTTTCCATGTTTGTTGTTGGCACAAACGTAGATAGGATTGTGAGTTGCATAGACAATGCAGAGCCAATCTACCATCCCCTGAGAAAAAGAACAGGAAATGACATCACCAACCCAAAGAAACCTAACCAGATAAATAGAAAGCGGGACATAACACCAGCACTTCGGAGGCGCACTAATGATGTTACCTAGAATGGTGACGAAACGTCTGAAAACTAACCTTCCAGCTCAGTGAGCAAACTCGTTGAGCAAGATGTTGAAGGGACATGAATTGTCCCTGAGTTTCATCGCATGTTCATGCATGTGATGTGGCCATTATTTACTTCCCATCTTTTATTGCTGAAGAAGGTGGTGGTGGTTCTAAGCAATGTAAACCTTGGTTTCTCTTCACAGATGTTGACCTTTTCCAGTAACTTTTTTTTGTGAGCTGCCTTGCTTGACCCACTGTAATCCTTTGGGTGCAAGACAGCCACAGTTCTGTGAGGAAGGAGCGTGGCTTGGATGGGACCTTGTAAATGCTGCTGGTGTCATACACCTGCTGCTGTTTTCCTTCCAGGTTGTTTATGGTGTTGTGAAATGCTGCTGCTGATGATCCTCGTAGATTGTGGACACTGCTGTCACGGTGCGGTACGAGTGAAGTGAGTTAATATCGTTCCAAACATGAGGCTGCTTTGTGCTGGATGGTGTCAAGCTTATTGAATATTGTTGGAGCTGCATTCACCCAGACAAGTGAAGAGAATTCCAAGACAGTGCTGACCTGTGCAGTGCAGATGGACAGCATGTATTCTGTGGGATGCTGTTGTTTTTAAAACTCCTTTTCATTGCAAAATATCGTTTCGGTGTTTGGGAACATTTATTTTGTCCTGTCAATGATGAATGGCCAGTTCTGGACAGAGAACTGTGCTTTATTTTCTTGCAGATTGAGAGTGGCCAGGCCTCTGCATGTTCAGTTGTGATTGTTTTCAATCTGTGTTCTCCCAGCAATTGCTAACGTGTGCAATGAGAGCAAACAGTCAGTTTCCTGAGTGAAACGAGTCTTTTTTTTTAATATGTTCTGTGGACTGTGATTGCTCACAATTGTATGTGTGCAAACTGCACTTGCTCAGTCCTGTGTGAGCAGTTGTTCCCAACCTGTGACCTGCAGTTGGTCAATCCTGTGTTGCAAACTGCTTTTGTCTGTGTACATGTGAGATAACTGCACAGAGGCCGGTATCCTGTCATCAAATCACCCTTTATTTACCCTTGCTGAGTACACTGCCTATGGCCAGCCAGCTCCGAGTCATTCCCCTGAATTGAGGAGATTGTCAATCCACTGTTTTCTTTTTCCTTTCGAATCCCACAGTGGCAGATAGTGGAATTAGAATTCAATAAAAATAATCTGTAATGATGTGTCCATTGTTGATTATCAGTTGAAAAACAAAATCCCAACTCCTTCGCGAATGTCCCTAAGGGAAGGAAAACTGACCATGTCTGACCAAAATGTGACTCCAGACCCACAACAAAATGGTTGACTCGTAACTGTCCCTTAGCAATTGCCCAATGCAGTTATCAACGGGCACTAAATGCTGGTCCTTCCAGTGACACCCTCATTCCACGAATGAAGAAATAATAGGGTATATTTCCCTTCCCACCCTCTGCAAGCATTGCAGCAATTCGTACTGGTTTTGTAACATCATTCAAGCCCTTGCCACTCTCTAACGCTCTCACCACCTCCAGCTCCTTCAACTCTCCCTGGTCCTGTCATCTCATTGAGCCCCGACAATGTTTCCTCTTGCAACTACACTCCTCTTGCAAGGAGCCCATCTGCAGTCCCTTTAACACCTACTTCCATATATGATGGCCCGTTGTCATTTGCTGAAACGCATTCCTTCACTTCAGAATTTTTTTTTTTTCTTTGTTTCTTTCTTTGGTTTTCTTTGAATCCGATACTTGGTTCCCTGAGTGAGAGAGAATGGGAATTTCTTGCTGAGGTTTTGTCTGTTCCAGTGGAATGTCCATTTGTTGAATGTTTTACACCGTTCCGTGATTATTTATTCACTCGGGATGTGGGTGTTTCAAGCCGGCCAGCACTTATTTGCCACCCAAGCTGCCTTTGAACTGAGTGCCTTGCTGGGCCTTTTCAGAGGGAGTTGGGTGTCAGGCATGTTGCTCTGTGTCTGAGGTCACATGTTGGCCAGACCAGGTGAGCAGAGCAGATGTCCTTCCGTGAAGGATATCGTGGAACCAGATGGGTATTTCAGACATTGTCATTAATTTATGGATTAATAGTCTAGTGAGAGGAACACACGGCCATTGCCTGTCCCACTCGAAGCTCGTGTATCCCTGAGTACTGATACCAGTGCACCATGAATCAAAACTCCTTCTTCCTGACCATTGGGTGATCCTGACACCTTCCTGGTGATATCAGCCAGTATCTCTTCAAACAGTAACTGTCACAGTGTGGATCTAATGATTGCCGCTACAATGAGATCCTGAGCCAGCAGAATTTTCCACTCCAGAGATGTGGCAGCAGAGGCCAAGGATGGAGATGGGGATTGTCCAGATGGCTGCGGTGCTCAGCCCTCTTCCACATCTGTAGTCCTCACTGCATCAGTCTAATTTCTCAGTCTGTTTATGCTTCTGTCTTTGGCAGCTACTGAAAGTTGCTGACTGAGCAGAATTCCTGACTCCAGTCTCGTCCATCACCATGTTGAAGTCAACTGGAAAATTCAAGCGACGACGGACAGGGAGATCTGGAGCATTCGTCAGATCCTGCAGTCAGGTAAGACGCTCAGTGAGCAGAGCAGAAGGCTTAAAACATTGACCCATGAGCTGCAGTGCAGAAGGGGGCGCACAGTGTAGAAAGACCCCAGACTCAATCACAACCCTGCTGATGTTGTAGGCTTGCTCACCGAGCCAGTAGCAGGTAGACCAACATATAGGCTAGCCAAAGAACGATAACGGAAACTGAAATACTTCATGGACAACACTATCCACCCAATACACTCTTCCCAAGAATTCCTCAACATCATCAAGGACACCAGAATAGAAGAGGAGCAGATGATGATATTCTTTGATATTACAGCACAATTTACATCCATAAACACTGACCGAGCCAAAGAGACAATGGCCACTCTGCTGGATGAACCAGGATGGCAGGCGCTCCAAACTAACAGAATCAACAAGGACAGCACCCTGAAAATGCTGGATATGTGTCTCACCTCCATATATTCAAACAAATCAATGGAACACCAATGGGATCCCCGATATCAGGACAACTTGCAGAAGTGGTATGCAAAGATGAGAATGGAGAACGCTCCCCACTATCTAACCCAAACTCTGGGTCCCCTGTGGTAGATGACACCTTGATGATCACATATAGAGGACCAGAAGAAACCCACTGACAGATGAACAACATCCTCACTAGAATAAAATTCATAAAAGAAGAGGACAATAACCCTTCCTCAGCTATGGTGGAATGTAAGAGCAACAGGGAAGTCCAGATCATTGTGTACAGAATGTGTACAGCCCATACGCACCAGATATTTTATCACACCAGCAACTATCCACCAATACCTGTAAACGGAGGTACATCAGGACATAATTCAAACGAGCCACAACACACTGCAGCAACCTGGAACTGCTCATAGCAGACGTGGAGCACTTATACGGAGTTTTTAAAGGAAATGGATACCCAAAAGGCACAATCCACTGTTACCCACAGGACAGACCACAACAATAAGGCACAATACAGCCAGACACACCAGTCATCCTACTGCAAATCAGAGACCTATCAGCGGTGACCACAAGACTATTCAGATCCTGAGGTATCAGGCTCGCCCACAAACCAACAACCACCTACGACTGCTCTTGACAAATGTCTGGGATCCCACACCCAAAACCAATACGAAATACCATGCAAGGACAGTGAGAAACATTATGCAGGCCAAACTGGAAGAAAACTGACAACAAGGATGCACAAATACCAACTATCCACCAAGAGACATGACCAGTTCTCACTGATTTCAGGACACACTGACAAAGAAGGACACCAATTTGACTGGGACAACACATCCACAATCGTACAAAGCAAACAGAGACATGCTAGGGAATTCCTGGAGGCCTGGTATTCCAACTGGAAATCCATCAACAAATAGATTGATCTGGACCCGATATACAAACCACCGGAAAACAAAACCGGAAGTGATGCCAACCACCCCAGCAAACCGAGGCACATAAATAACAAGTGGGACAGAACACCAGCCCTTCACTGGAGGCACACTGACAACGTTACCTAGCAGGGTGATGAAACATCTGCAATCAAACACACTGTCTCAGCGAGCAAGTCTAAAACATCATCCACAACCTGAGCTGCAAATCTTCTCAAAAACTTCACCACCCTACTTTCAGCTCTGTTTTACTGAACTTTCCAAGGACTGCATCGGAAGTCCATAATTCTCAATCCAGGCCTGTGCTGTCTTCGTGAGGATAAGAACAGCAGAGTTAAAAGCGGGCCTCTCTCAAGACAGTGGCATTGAACCCTGGGATGTTTCCGTTCCGTGTTCTCTCTCTAACAGTCAGTCATACAGCAAGTCTACAGATCCTTTGTTGCAACTCATCGTCATCAGTGCGTTGAATCCTTCTAACTGCTTGAACATTAGGTATCTCTGGCTCCTCCAGTCCTCGCTAAAATCCCTCTGTGTATTTAAAACCTCTGCCAATTCTGACTCCCCTTCCCATCTTTGCAAATTGCTCCAGTCTTGACAATGTGTCCAATCCTGGTATTGTCCTCCTCCTCAAGTCATTACAATAATTTTGACACTTGTCATCTTATCCACTACTTACAGTCCACCATGTCTCTGTGATATCCTCCAGCCCCGACTCACCTCCCCATCTGGACATACATCATCCTCATGCCCCTGCAACACATGATATCACTGTAACTTGCTCCAGTCCCAAGAACACTCCTGCCTCCCGTAACACAGCACCACATGACCTCTGACAATTGACCATTCCTACAGACCTCCCTATCTCTCTAAATTTCTCCAGTCTGATAGCTGTTCCTGCCTGTGTAAACTGCTCGAATATATTGCATTCTGAAGCCATTTTAATCCTCCTCATGTTTGCAACCTCGTTCAGTGTGCAATCTCTCCTATCGCTACAATGCTCCTCATTCTTCATCCTTCAGGCATTAATTAGCCTTCCTAACTCTTTAACCTCTTGAAGCCACTAAAATCATCCATGTACCTGTAAAATCCTCTTGATTGCCTTATCTAACTCCAGCCCCGACACCTCTCTCTCTTTCTCTAACGTCCTTCAGTCTGAAGATCCATGCGAACTGTCACCTCATCCAGTGTCTACAATACTTTGTATTACTAACTTCATCCAATTGCAAAAACCATCCTGAACTCTGTAACCTGCAACATGTGAATCCCTCCCTATCTCTGGAATTGGTTGCAGCCCCCATAGCCCTTCACATTACTGGAACCTTCTTTTGTTCTTGTAACCTTATCCCATTCCAAACCTCAACTTATCTGTATCCTCCTCCTGTTCCTATAACCCTTGTGAACTTCTAGATCTTGTCCAAACTCTGTAATGCTCTGTATGTTGCATCATCTTCCAAAGCTGTCAACTGTCTTTCTCTCTCAAACCTTATCTAGTTCCTGCTCATCGCCCTCTCTCTGTCAAGTCCCTCGGTCTCCAAAGTGCTACTTGCAAATGTAAACTTCTGCTGTCTAAACAAAGGGCCGTATGACTGTCACCTCCTTTTTGCCACTGAAATTCTCCGTGAATGTTACCTTCTCCATTCGTTATAGCATTCCCTTTCACAGTTACCTCCTCCAGCCCTGAGAACCATTCCTGTCTGTGTAAACTCATATTGCCTGTACAAACCTCTCTCGTACTGTAACCTCCACAGATCCTCTCTGTCAATTATGCCAATTGATCACAATCAGTGCCCCCCATCCTTAAAACACGAACCGTCTTTGTAACCTCTTCCCCACCCTACAACCCTCCCTTTGTCTGTAATCCCCTCTAGACCCTGTAATCCTTGCATTTCTTCCATTCAGGAGAAACCTCTCTGCCTTGATAACTTTTTTCATCCCCCGAACCCCTCGCTATTGATGTAACCATCCCCCATCACCACAAACTCACTATCACCATCACCTCTTGCAGCTCCTCCCTATCTCTGTACACCATCAAGTCTCTACTAACCTTGCTATCATGTCGTTTCATCACTACAACCCTCACAATCACAATAAACTCAACACACTCATCAGTGACAACACATTCCATCTTCCTCCACTCCTCCTTGTGCAAGTAATCTCCTGAGTCGTTCAAAACCTTTGTCTGTTATCTCTTTCAAAAACAAAGAAGATAATTACTTTTATTACCAAGAAAAGCTTCTACCATCCTCCCTGTCACAGTAACCTCCTCTAACCCCTACATACCTCTAGTTTTGTCACCTCTTTCAGCCTGTACACTTCTGTGTAACATTGTAATCTTCTCCAGGCTGAATGACTCTCCCTGTGTCTTTAACTTCGATAGTGCTCCACAGCTCTCTTTATCTCTGTAACTTCCTCCACTCACTCCAACACTCCCTATCATTGTAGATTGCTCCAGTCATGACAGTTTCCGTATGGGGAGAAAGCAGGAAGAGGGAACTGAGCTAAATGATCAGTCGTGATCTGATTGAAGAGTGGAGCAGGCCCATGGGGCTGAATAGCCTACATCTAACCTTTTTTCCTATGTTTCAGCGTAACACTGCCTCTCTCCATAACCACCTCTGGCTCCTACTATCCTCCCTATCTGTGTAACTTACACAGCCTCTTATCACTGGAACTTTGTTAGACTGCAGAATATTGCCTGTCTCTCAAACCTGCTCCAGTACCTGCAGTACTCATGGTCTGTTTCCTCCTGCAGCCCAATAGCCTTCCATGTTTTCTTTACCTTTAGCTGCTGGAATTCTCCCTATTGTGTAACATTATATCCTCCAGTGTCCCGACCTCCGTGTGCTCCTCCAATCCCTGTAGCCACCCCTGCCTCTGTGACCTTGTCCCACACCCTCATACTTCTGACAACATTGAAACTTTCCCTATCTCTGTTACCGTTTCCTGCTCCTTTAAACCTGTCTGTATGATGCTGTGTAGCTCATCAGCCCACCCTGTGTATGCAATCTGAACCAGCCTCTGTTGCCCTCCTTTATATCTGTAAACTCCTCATTTTCCTGCAAACGTCTATCTCCAGTAAATTCCTCCAGCCCCTGTCTCACTCCCCATCTGTCAGGCCTCCTCCAGTCCCTGCAGACTCTGTAGCCCACAGTCTTTCTAACCTCCTTCAGGCCCAATAAATCTCCCTACACTCTGTACACTTTTTGTAGCCGTTGCAAGTTCCATTTCGCTGTTTGCTCCTCCCCTGCCTAGAGCCCTGCCATTCTTTGTAAACCAGCATCTCAAACACTGTCTCTTTGTGTAATGCTGCAATGTGTTCCCTATTACTGTAGCTTAAAAATGCCCCCCTCTCTGTAGATAGCTCTTCCACCCCTGTCAATGCAAATTTCACCCACCCCTACAACCCTCCGTGTCTCAGGAACCTATCCAGTTTGTTCAATGCTACTTTATCTGTATAACTGTCTCCAGCCCCTATTGCTGTTTCTGTCTCTTTGAAGACACTTTTGGACTCCAGCCTTCCCATCTATCTAAATTCCAGAAGCTAAGTATTGCTTCATCTGTACATTTCTTCAGTCGCTATAAGCGTCCATTTCTGTTTTGGATCCTATTTTCTGTGTACAATGCACCATTCCATAAAACATTCCCTGTTAGTGTAAAGCACCGCCATCCTATAAGCATCCTTATCCCTGCAAACTGCTCCAGCCCTCCTAACTTCCCTCCCTCTATGAACTCATGCAGCCCCTACATCTCTTTGTCTTGATGTGACCTCCTCTTAGTTCTAAGGTCCTGTCTACCTATGACATCTCGTCCACTTAGCACAGCCTTCCCAAACTTGACATGTATTGACGTCTGTGTAGTCTCCTCTACTCCTGACAACCATTTCTATTTATATTACTGCATTCAGATCACATGCTTTTTAGCTCCCTGAAACCCCTTCCTGTGATTGCAACCCTCCGTATTTATGTAAAATTCTCATGTGCACAAAATCATCCCGATCTCAATCACCTCCATTTACCTCTGGTGCTGTTCTGGGGATGTTTCAGAGATAGGAAGGTTATAGAACCTGGACATGTTCCAGAGAAAGGGACATTTGCAGACATGGGAGAATAGTGCAAATGTAGGAAAAGGTGGGATCCTGCAGAATGTTAGAGATCGGGGAATGTATATTACCTGTAGGACGGTACCGAGGTAGAAAGGGTGTGGAGTGAGAAGGAGGTTACTTTTTGTATCATGGATTTTCCTGATTGCATCATGAAATTGTAAAACAAAATAGTTTGTATCTGCAAATGCAATTGTGAGATCTTGCTGAGCTGATATTGAGGCTCATTACTTGAATGTCTGAGCACTGCCTCAGATTCCCAGGCTGGGAGATGTGAGCTCTGATGTGAATCTGTTTGCCCAGTCTGTCTGTGTATCTGACACTCATCTGCTACAGCTCTGGTCAGAAAGCACTCTCCATGCATCAGGTGATACCCACATCTACATGACTGGTCAGAACTCCCCTCATCAACGCATTCATTTGGACTTTTTTTGATGTTACTTTGAAGTAGCAGTTTTGTGAGCTACAAGAATTGTTCTCCAATGGGACAGAATGAAAAATGTAGTCTAAAGTTTTGGCAAAGATCAATAGCTCGGGTTGTGGATAAGACTGTTGACTTGCTCACTGAGCTGGCTTATATTTGTTCAGGAGTTTTGTCACCGTGCCTGGAGACAGCCTTTGAAGCAATGTTATTCTACTGTGCTGGGAATTTATGCTGTCCAGTCCATTATGGTGAGTACTGTCATTTCCAGTTTTGATCTGTATGGGTTTGTAAATAGGGTCCAATTCTATAAATTTGTTGATTTGAAGTATGGATGGAGAATCATGCCTCCGGGAATTTCCATGCATGCCTGTGTTTGACGTGGGCTACTGTGGCCACTTAGCCTCAGTTAAATTGACGGCCTTCATTGTCTGAATGCACAGATATTAAGGAGAATTCATTGTGCCATTTTGCTGCTAGCTGATGTTCACATATTCTGATGGCTAATTTCCTTTGTCTGTCCAATGCCATGTTTTCTGGTAGTTGTGGCATGGTATTACGTTTTCGAATAGACAACAAGACTGGATGTAAGTTTGCTCACTGAGCTGGAAGGTTCATTTTCACACGTTTCGTCGCTTTTTTTGAATTTAAAAAAATATACTTTATTCATAAGATGCACAAAATAAAACATATTTATACACCTACCCAGTCATGTAAGCCGCTCCGGATTACCTAGGGGGTACGTACACCAACTAAAGGAAAAAAACAAAACAAAGAAGACAAAAAAAGCAAAGAAAATACCCCGGCAGTCGTCTCCCCGCACAGTCCGCATTGGGACCCTGACCAGTTGGGGAAGGCGCCAGCTGGGCCCAGTGACCAGATAGGGTCCAAGATAATAAAATGTGAGGCTGGATGAACACAGCAGGCCGAGCAGCATCTCAGGAACACAAAAGCTGACGTTTCGGGCCTAGACCCTTCTAGGGGGGGGGTCTAGGCCCGAAACGTCAGCTTTTGTGTTCCTGAGATGCTGCTCGGCCTGCTGTGTTCATCCAGCCTCACATTTTATTATCTTGGATTCTCCAGCATCTGCAGTTCCCATTATCTCTGATACCAGATAGGGCCTTTTTTTTTCTATTCTGGACAAGGGGTTTCATACAGTGGTCTTTCCCCACCGCACCTTGGCGGCGGCTGCCCCAAGCTTTAGTGCGTCTCTTAGCACGTAGTCCTGGACCTTGGAGTGCGCCACTTTGCAAAACGCGGTCGGGGTCAGTTCTTTCAGCTGGCAGACCAGAAAGTTGTGGGCAGACCAAACAGCGTCTTTCACCGTATTGATGGTCCTCCAGGCGCGGTTGATGTTGGTCTCGGTGTGCCTCACGGGAAACAGCCTGTGGAGCACGGAGTCACGCGTCACGGAGCTGCTCGGGACAAACCTTGTCAAATATTACTGCATCCACCTCCAGACCTCCTGTGCAGAGGCACACTCCAGAAGGAGGTGATCAACAGTCTCGTCAACCCCGCAGCCACCTCGAGGGCAGCGTGCGGTGGCGCAGAGATTCCGGGCATGCATAAAGGATCTCCCTGGCAGAACCCCTCTCACTGCCAGCCAAGCAATGTCCTTATGTTTGTTTGAAAGTTCTGGCGATGAGGCATTCTGCCAAACGACTTCGGCCGTCTGCATGTGGAACCACACGACGGGATCCACCCTCTCCTTTTCCCGAAGGGTTTCGAGGTTACTATGTGCTGACCACTGCCTGACGGCCTTGTGGTCAAAGGTGTTTCCCTTCAAAAATTTCTCCACGAAGGACAGGTGGTACGGGACGGTCCAACTACTTGGAGCGTTCTGCGGCAACGAGGCCAAGCCCATCCTTCGCAACACCGAGTACAGGTAGAGCCTCAGTAAGTAGTGCCACTTGGTGTTTGCGTCCTGAGGATCTACGCACAGCTTGATGCAGCCGCACACACAGATAGCCATCAGGGCGAGGGTGGCATTCGGTACGCCCTTTCTCCCATTTTCTAGGACTTTGCACATGGTGTCCCTGTGGACCCGGTCAATCCTCGACCCCCAAATGAAGTGGAAGATGGCCCGGGTGACTGCAGCGGTGCAGGTCCAGGGAATAGGCCAGGCCTGCGCCACATACAACAGTACCGAAAGCCCCTCGCACCTGACAACCAGGTTCTTACCCGTGATGCAGAGGGACCGGAGCGTCCAACTGCCCAGCTTCTGCTTCAGTTTGGTGATACGCTCCTCCCAAGTCTTAGTGCACGCCCCAGCTCCACCGAACCAAACATCCAGCACCTTCAGGTAGTCTGTCCTGACGGTGAGGGGGATGAAGTTCCCAAAGAACATGGCCTCGCTCTTACCCCTATTGACTTGGGCACCCAAAGCCAGTTCAAACTGGCCACAGATGTCCAACAGCCTACTCACCGACCGACGATTGGTGCAGAAGCCGGCAACATCGTCCATGTACAGGGAGGTCCTGACCTGAAGGCCTCCGCTGCCTGGGATAGTCACGAACTTCAGGCTCACGTCCTTCTTGATGGATGCGGCGATGGGCTCCACACAGCACACAAACAAGGCAGGAGAGAGGGGGCAGCCCTGCCTGACTCCAGATCTGACGGGAAAACTGTCCGATTCCCACCTGTTCATCGAGACTGCGCTAACAATGTTGGTGTAGAGCAGCCGGATCCTGTTGTGGATACCCTCCCCGAACCCCAATTTGGCGAGGACGTCCCTCATGTAAGCATGAGAGACCCCGTCAAAGGCCTTCTCCTGGTCCAGGTTGACGAGGCAGGTGTCCACCCGCCTGTCCTGCATGTAGGCGATCGTATCCCTGATGAGCGTGAGGCTCCCAGCGAGCTTCCTGCCTGGCACAGCACAGGTTTGGTCAGGGGCAATCAGCGACTCCAGGACAGACCTGCCCTGGTTGGCTATGACCTTGGCCATGATTTTGTCGTCCACGTTCAATAGTGAAATGGGACGCCAATTCTTAATTTCTTCCCTCTTCCCCCTTCCCCTTGTAAATGAGGGTGATGATGCCCTTCCTCATGGACTTGCACATTTCCCCTGCCCGAAGCACTCTGTCGTACACCTCCAGCAGTTCCTGACCGACTAGGTCCCACAGAGCGGAATACAGCTCAACCGGTAAGCCTTCGCTCCTGGGAGTCTTATTCCTCTCAACGGACTTGAGTGCTCTGGTCAGCTCGTTCAGGGATATTGGCCGGCCCAGCCACTCCCTCGTGCCATCGTCTAAGACCTCCGTGATAGACGACAGGAACGACTCGGAGGCCATGCTGTCCGTGGGCTTCGTGTTGTACAGTCCGGCATAGAAGAATCTGCTGATCCTCAAAATGTGGGGCCGAGACGACATCACCGAGCCGTCGTCCTCCTTCAGCCGGCTAAGCACAGAGCTCTCTTTGTGCACCTTCTGAAAGAAGAAACGCGAACACGTCTCAGCCTGCTCCACGGAGTGGACCCTGGACCGCAAGATAATCTTGGAGGCCTCTGCGGCGAAGAGCGAGGCTTGCTGGCCCCTCACCTCGCGGAGGTCCTCTGTGAAATCGACCCCCATTGACTGCAGGAGGAGCAGGTTCTGCATCCTTTTCTGGAGCCATGACAGATTTCCCCACCTCTCTCTCGCCTTCCGAACGCCCTTGAGGACAAAGAACCTCTTGATGTTCTCCTTCACCGTCTCCCACCAGTCGCCCAGAGACTCGGAGGGGTTTCACAGTTCTCCAACCAGCGTACTCCCTCTTAAGCTCCTTGAAGTTCTCTGTGGTCAACAGAGTCGTGTTGAGGTTCCACGTCCCCTTGCCGGCCTGCTGGTCGTCCTGTAAGTGACAGTCGGCCAGCAGGAGGCAGTGGTCAGAGAAGAACACCGGCTCGACGCCGGTGGACCTGACTGAGAGCGCCCGCGACACAAACAGGATGTCTATCCTTGAGCTGATAGACCCGTCTGGCCGCGACCAGGTGCATCTCCACTGCACTCCGTCTGCACGGGTGCTGAAGACATTGATCAGCTTGGCGTCCTTCACCGTGCCCACCAGGAATCTGGATGTGACGTCTGGTTGACTTCCCCCCCACCTACTGTCCCCATGCCGGATGTTCCATCTGCATCGATGATGCAGTTGAAGTCTCCGCCTAGGATGACAGGCCTGGACGTAGCCAGCAGGGGTGGAAGCCGCTGCAGGACGGCCAACCGCTCACTCCGCTGGGGTGTACACCTTGATCAGCCTCAGGGGAGCGTTCCTGTAGGTGACATCAGCCACTAGGAGGCACCCCCGCCACCACCTCCTGAACTTGAGAGATGATGAGTTTGTGCCCCCGCAGCAGAATAGCCAGGCCCAAGGAGCAACAGTCGCTTCCCCCCCCCCCCCCCCCCCCCCGACCAGATCAAAGGCCCACAGGTCCAGGCACCCGACCACTTCCTGTACCTGCTGAGCTGCGGTATCCCGTACTCCTGCAGAAACAGGAGGTCTGCCTTGACGGTGGTCAGGTAGGCTGACGTGGACACACATCTTGAGGTGGACTTGACCCTGCGCACATTAATGCTCACAACTCGTACCCGCAGTGACCGCAGTACCCTCCCCGATTCCAAGGTCCAGCCCCTCCATCTGTCCCTTCATGCCCATTGCCCGGGCTAACTGCTGGACGCTCTCCGGGTTCAGGAAACCGTCCGTGCTGCCTTCCGGGTGGCATCCCCCCGTCGGGGGTATGGAGTCAGGAGAGTCCAGCTCTGGGTCAGGCTGGGGACACACTGCTTCCTGCTTCCCGCCTGAAGGTTCAGGGGGGCCTCCAGGGCCAAAGCAGCGCGTGGCTGGGTGTCGGTGGGAGTCTCAGGGCGCCTCCCATCACCTGGAAGCGGTGTGCTGCTTTCCTTCTCCCTTGAGATCTTTAGCTTCTGCTTTGGGCGGGCCCCCTCCGAATCTTTCCCCCCCCTGTAGCTGCCTCTTCCTGCCTGATGGCTGCGGTGCCGGGGCCCACCAGCACACCTTCCTCCTCGCTTTCCGGACCGTCGTCCACTCCCTTGGGTCACCTGTCGCCTCCTCCATCGACTCTGGGTTGTCCGGGGGGAGCGGAGCCTGCAGAGGCGCTTTGCTGGCCTCGGGTCCATCCTGTGGGGCTGGGCCCGCCTGCACGACCTGGCTGTCCTGCACACTAGCGGGGTCCTTGCAGGGGCCTGGTGCCTTCCCCTCCTCCGGGGGGGCTCGCCCCGCATTGCCCCTGCTGGCGACCTGGGCATAGGTATTCCCCTGATGCGGGCATGCCCTATAGATGTGGCCCGCTTCCCCGCAAAGGTTGCAGCTTTTTTCTTGTGGGCAATCGTTTGCCAAGTGTCCCTCCTCCCTGCAGATGGTGGCTTTGCAGTCGGCCGCCACGTGACCTGACCTACCAAAGGCCTGGCACACTTTAGGTTGCCCTGCGTAGGTCAGGTAGCCTTTGCTCCCACCGATCGCGACGCTGGATGGTGGGTGTATGATGTTCCCGGCCACGTCCTTCCTCAGCGTCACCTTGACCTGCCTCTTACTGGTCCAGATCCCGAAGGGTCCATGATGTTGGTTCTTTCCCCTTCCACCTTCACGTACCTTCCGAGGAAGGTCAGGAGATCAACTGCTGGCACATGCGGGTTGTACATGTGTACAGTCAGCATACGGCTCCTCTGCACTGACATCACGAACAGCGGGACAGTGGTCAGTACTGAGAGGGGCCCTTACCTCCTTTCTGCTTGAAAAACTCCAGGAAGCGCTCGCAAAGCTTGGCACTCCTGAAGGTTACATCATATAAACCTCCTCCAGGGAAATACTGCAGGCAGTAAATGTCCACAGCAGTGAACCCACAACAGTCCAACAGGACCCTTTTCATGAAGAAGTTGCAGTCCACAGGTGCACCTTCATCCACCTTCTTCACGGAAACACGGATTGTGTTCTGGACCCCCTGACCCAGGGCACGAGCACTCGTCGCAGCCATCGTTGCAGGTTGGCTGCTCCCCTGACCCAGCGCTAGGCTGAATCCAGCATTAAGATCCACCGGTTGCAAGGGTGCACAGCCAACCCGACGTCTTCCTTCCACCTCCAACACGGTCACACTGTCCTCCTCTCGGTCCACAAAAGAATGGGTCTTTATTTTTACCGGATGTAAGCTGGTTCACTGAGCTGGAAGGTTTGTTCCCAGACGTTTTGTCGCCATTCTAGTTAACATGATCAGTGGGCCTCGGGTGAAGCCCTGGTGTCATGTCCCGCTTTCTATTTATATGTTCAGGTTTCCTTGGGTTGGTGATGTCATTTCCTGTGTTTTTTCTCAGGGGATGGTAGACTGATTTGGAGCCAATGTGTTTGTTTGATGGAATTTATTCCGGTTGGAATGCCATGCTTCTAGGAATTCTCGTGCATGTCTCTGTTGGGCTTGTCTTGGGATGGATGTGTCGTCCCAATCAAAGTGGTGTCCTTCCTCATCTGTGTGTAAGGATACGAGTGATAGTGGGTCATGTCGTTTTGTGGCTAGTTGATGTTCATGTATCCTGGTGGCTAGCTTTCTGCCTGTTTGTCCAATGTAGTGTTTGTCACAGTTCTTGCAAGAAAAAACCTGGCCAAAGAAACACTGACTGCAGTATTATGAGAAGAACAGAAGACACATACACCAGACACCACCAACCTCATCAGCAAGGACAACATCATCAAGCTAGTGGACCTATGCCTCACCACCCACTTCACTTTCACTAATAAAACCTACAGACAAACCAACGGTACACCCATGGGATCTCCGATATCAGGGTTCTTAGCAGAGGCAGTAATGCAGAGACTCGAACAAACAGCTCTGCCAACCATCCAACCCAAACTTTGGGTCTGCTACGTGGATGACACCTTTGTCATCACGAAACAAAACAAATCAGAGGAAACCTTCAAGACCATCAATAATACCCTTACTGGCATAACATTCACAAAAGAGGAGGAAAACAACAACAAACTGCCATTCCTAGGTGTCACAGTAGAGCGAACAGTCAATGGGGAACTTCAAACCAGCGTCTACAGGAAAACAACACATACGGACCAAATACTGAACTACAGGAGCAACCATCCCAACACCCACAAACGAAGCTGCATTAGAACATTATTCCAACGAGCCACTGCACACTGTGCAGCACAGAGGAACTACGAAGAGCAGAAGAAAATCACCTATACAGCGTATTCAAAAAGAATGGGTACCCTATGAACACCGTCCGCCGATTTCTCAGCAACAAACCCAAACAAACAGACAAAACAGGCTCAGAAACCATAACCACGCTCCCCTACATTAAAGACATTTCTGAAATGACTGCCAGACTACTCGGACCTCTTGGCATCAGGGTAGCCCACAAACCCACCAACACACTAAAACAGCAACTAATGAACTTAAAAGACCCTAGACAGACAACGAGCAAAACGAATGTCATTTACAAAATACCTTGCAAGAACTGTGACAAGCACTACATTGGACAAATGGGCAAAACGCTAGCCACCAGGATACATGCTGCAAAAAGAAAATCGGAGATGGCAAAACCGATCTGCAGCGAAAGTGATCACACATGAAAACGCAAAAGCAGATCACTAAGCAAAGACACAATCTTTTCGGTCGCTTTCCCTGGTGGACTAGTGGTTAGCATTTGGCACTTTCGCCGCTGCGGCCTGAGACCAATTTCCCCGTAAGGGAATGGAAGCTCTGTAGTACTACTCTATGTTGGTGATAGCGCTTCTGACTGATTTTTCAGGAGCTGACACCCGATCTGTTTTGTCCCAAAAGTTATCATTTAAGATAAAACAAATCTGACAATCTGACACAAAAACAGTAACCCAAAGAGAAACTCAGCAAGCATGGTAATATCTGCAGAGGGAAACATTTCGGATCCACTGACCATTCGTCACTGCCAGGTTATCTGTGTTTCTATAGTAATATGCTGGGAGACATTGTTAACTTTATCTTTTGAATCATTTATTTATCAAAATCACACTTGCTCCTTAGCTTACCAGCATTAACTTTTGAACTTTAAAGGGACTTGAACAGCACTATTGCTCCTTCTGTTGCCCTGAGGTAATGAGATCCTCTGTTTTTTTTTCTTTTCTGTCAGCAGCCATGTGAAGTGGAGAATTGGTCCTTCCAGTGTCTACCACAGTAAGCTTCTACTTATCTCTCTTTGTCTCTGTGTATCCACCTGGCCGTCTTTCACATTATCTAACAGCCCATCTGTATATACCCCTCATTTCCTGTTTATGCTCTGTGTAAAGTCTGACATTCGGAGACACTCTGAGAATGGGATGTTTTGTACTGGACTTACATTCCTCAGATAATGTGTCTTTTGTTATGGCTGAGGTAAGGAGACATTTCTTGTCTCAAAAGATTATGAATCTCCAGAATTTAAATTGGAATTCCTAATCCACCAGGAAAAAAAACAATGTCACAATTATAGGATTATAGCGATTGTCTTTACTGTTGGTGTAAAATGTTTGATTGATGACACCAGAGAATGAGAGGGATTGGCTTGTGGTCTCTGTGCTAAGACCACCACATTCCTGGTAAGGGTGCAGTTTATCCTGCCTCACCTCGTTACTCCTGCCAAACGGGGAATGAAGGGATGAGAATACAAGTAAAGGTGAAGCAGAAGTGCTTGTGGAAGAGCAGAAAGGAACTTTATGATGAATCCAGCAGTAAAAGAGACCCTGAAGCAGACTCGTGATGTCAAATGTGTTTTCTTTGCCAGTAAAACTCACCGTCACTGCTTCAATTCAATGGTCCCTGCTTTGTGAGGCGGTATCTTTGCTGGTTGTTCACACTGTGAATGTTACCATTGCTGCTCATGTTCATGCTAACTCCACAACTCTAATGCATGTAAGCATCACACATAAACTGGAGATTGGAGCTGAAAACCGAGAGACCTCCAGCTGTGCAACAAGACTAGCTCCCTGCATTAGGAGCTTCGGCAAAGCTTCATGCCAATAGCTTCGGTTTTGCAAATAGCCAGTGCATTCAGTTATTGAGAGAAAGATTGGCGTTTCAAGGCTACCCAAGAGCCCAGCTTCTTTTATTTTGTTACCCTGTGATGTTGCCGGTGATACAGAAGATCGTCAATCGGGATTATGCCTTCAGGAGATAGCTTCGAAACTTTGTCAGCTCCACTATTTTCTAGTCAGACCTCCAGACATCCAGGTTTCAAAGCAGTTATTCTCAACATTGTGATCCGACAATAAACCAACTATGTACCTGCATTTAGTTAATTGAAGTTTATGAAGAGATTGGAATCAAACAAACCCATCAACGATCGTGTCTTCCCCAGCTCCACGCTCAGTGAGACAGGGACAAGCAGCAGGATTTTGTCATCACACTGTCCATGGCCACTGCATCTTCAATCAGCTGCTTGCTGCACATCCCTGGCAGGCAAGATCCTACAACCAGGGCCAATCTTCTCCATCCACCAAGCACAAGATCAAGAAAAAAACAGGAAGATTTCTCCCGCTCAGTAAATCCCAGAGCACCATTGACACAATCTCCGCGTGAGTGGAATTTTCTCTTAGCTCCACTTGGGAAAACGTAACTGACACTCCGTATGAACGTCTCTTCTCCTGTGAAAAATGACATTTCACAAGGTATGCAGCAGATTCTTCTTGATCTTTGAATAGTTTTTAACTGAAGTGTGAAAATCCAGCCCCCAAATGCGAAGCTACAGAAGTTGCTGATGTACTGATCAAACAAAGTGCTGAAAGTATTAAGTGAGACTGGGCAGACAGACACACATCTCACACAATCTGTAACAGAAATCACTGGGTTTATTGCAGCAGATTCACCATCCCAGAGTGACTGACAGTCACATGGGCAGCTAAAGGATGAGGGCACCGACATTAAAATATGAATTTTGAATGTTAAATGAAAATGGGTTATTATGGTCTGAAGGAGTAACAGCTGAAAAGTGGAAGATGTAAATGATATTATTTGTGATTGAGCAGAATAAACTGGGAACTTGTGATTTTCGAGGTGGATCATCTTTGGCACATTGAAATGAGGTTGCAGGGGCTTTGGTGTGAAAAGGGAAAATAAGGATTTTAGATAAATAACAAGACAACCAAGTCAAGCCTGGCTAGCTCAGTTGGTAGAGCGTGAGACTCTTAATCTCAGCATCGTGGGTTCGAGCCCCACGCTGGGCGTCGTAGCTTCTTACTGCTTTGCTTTCTGTGATGAAGCATAGCTTTCCAACGTTATCAGTGAAACGAGCAGCTGCAGCTATGCTGAAAACATGACTGCACTTCTGCTGTGAAAATCCTGGTTTCCAGTTTTGCAGTGAAATTTGATTCCACTTCCCTGGAAATCGCAGAGATCGTTTTGGACATGCAGCCGCTTGTGTAATAAATGACAGGACTTGCAAAGGCACTAACGCAACTCCAACCCTGCACCAATAAGATTGTTCAAAGTCACAAACTGAGAATGGTCACGTCCTGGGCAGCTCCATGTTAAATGGAGCTGAAACAGAACGAACTAACTCTGGGGATACCACGGAAAACATCGATGACGTCTACTTGAACTCAATGGCTATCCTCCTCGCCCATTTTCTTGGCTGCTCGATAGCGCCCTGCTACAATATTAATTTCACACCAAATGCTGATAGTTCTTCAATCAAAACAAATACCAACAGAAAGCTTCGGTCCCTCTCCATTGTGGGTAAGAACCTGGTTGTCAGGTGCAAGGGGCTTTTGGTACTGTTGTATGTGGCGCAGACCTGGCCTATTCCCTGGACCTGCGCCACTGCGGTCACCCGGTCCATCTTCCACTTCATTTGGGGATCGAAAATGGACCGGGTCCGCAGGGACACCATGTACAAAGACCTGGAAAATGGGGGAAAGGATGTACCGAACGCCACCCTCGCCCTGATGGCTACCTTTGTGTGTGGCTGCATCAAGCTCTGGGTAAATCCTCAGTACGCAAACACCAAGTGTCATTACTTACTGAGGTTCTACCTGTCCCCGGTGTTGCGAAGGATGGGCCTGGCCTTGTTGCCGTGGAACGCTCCGAGTAATTGGACCGTCGCATACCACCTGTCCTTCGTGGAGAAGTTTATGAAAGGAGACACCTTTTGACCACAAGGCTGTCAGGTAGTGGTCAGCACGTAGTATCCTCGAGACCCTTCGGGAAAAGGAGAGGGTGGATCCCGTCGTGTGGTTCCCCTCGCAGACTCCCAAAATCGTTTGGCAGAATGCCTCATCCCCAGAACTTTCAAACAAGCACAAGGACATTACTTGGCTGGCAGTGAGAGGGGCTCTTCCAGTGAGATCCTTTATGCACACCTGGAATCTCTGCGCCACCCCACGCTGCCCTTGAGGCGGATGTTGGGGTGATGAGACTGTCAATCACCTCCTTCTCCCTGCTCTACGGGCTGTTCCTGGGACGCACACCTAGACCAAAATCAACTGCGCCTGGAGGACCATCAATGCGGTGAAAGATGCTCTTTGGTCTGCCCGCAACTTGCTGGTCTGCCAGCTGAAAGAACTGACCCCGACCGAGTGTTGCAGACTGGCCCACTCCAAGGTCCAGGACTACGTGCTGATAACGCGCTAAAGCTTGGGGCAGCCGCCGCCAAGGCGCGTTGGGGAAAGACCACCAAATGAAACCCCTCGTCCAGAATGGAAAAAAAGGGACCTATCTGGTAACTGGGCCCAGCTGGCGCCTTCCCCAACTGGTCAGGGGGCTAACGGGGACTCTGTGGGGAGACGACTGCCGGGGTATTTTCTTTGCCTTGTATTTTTTTCTTTGTTTTGTTTTTGCCTTTCGTTGGTGTCCGTACCCCCTGGGTAACCAGGAGCAGCTTGCATGACTGGGTCGGTGTATAAATGTTTTATTTTTTGTACTTTCTATGAATAAAGTATATTTTTTTCAAATAAAAACAAGTGATGAAACGTCTGAAAATGAACCTTACAGCTCAGTGAGCAAACTTGCATCCTCGATATTAGTTCTGGTGAAATGGAGTTTCGGTACAGTTTAGAAACAGCAAGGGACTGAAATTGACCGTGGTCCGTGTACATACACCCCAGTCAACTATCGTGGTAATTTTAGCAGAAGGCACTAAACAGGAAATTGAAGACACCAGGAGAAAGGGGGAGCTCTAATTATGATGAATGGCCATTGACTTCAAGAGTCAGGTGACTTCAGTCTGCATAAAGATTGGGCAAAGCGAATCAGTTATCATTCCATACAGGAGGAATTTCTGACGTACTTTTTAAATTCATTCACGGGATGAGGGCATCACTGGCTAGGCTAACATTTATTACCCATTCCTAAATGACCAGAGAGCAGGGAAGAGTCAAACGCATTGCTGTGGGTCTGGAGTTACATGTAAGCAAGGAAGGCAGTTCACTTCCCTTAACTGATAACGGTTCGTATTGAATTTAAATTCCGCCGTCTGCTGCAACGGGATTCAAACACAAGCTCCCAAAATACTATCTGGGTTTCTGGATTAAGTGTCCAATGATGACGACCTCAGGCCATTCTCTTCCCCAATGAAGTGTGTGCTGTGCGGGTTTCTGGATCAACACTTTGAGGAACCAACAAGCAAAACTGAAGTTTGAGGTGGGAAGACTGTGCTCATGCCCCCTCGGGGAAGTGAACCTCATTTTCACCCACAGAAGGAAAGAAACAAGGACGCCTTCCACCGAGAGTGCCAGAGGCTTTCGGAGAGAGCAATCCCCAGAAAGCAGAACTTTACTCACTTGGCTCTATTGTCCCATTCCAGACTCCAAAACTAGAACCTGTTTACAGCAACAAATGGAAGTATTTGACGGATGCCCTGGGTTTGTGCTCCTCCCCCATTGCTCACCTACAGTTTTCCTGCTTCACCTTGTACTTCCAGCCAAACATCACTGATGCCAGCTGCTTCCTGCCATTCCAAATGCTGCTCCTCAAGTGGAAGGACAAACAGCAATGTGGAAATTCACACATATTTCCGGCCTGTGGAGGAAATGATACTGTTATAATTTCAGATAATTTTTAAAGGGCTCTTTTTGACCTTTGAAGCAGGGTGTGTACAAACACTATCACAGGCTCGAACTCACAACCACTTGTTTCTGAGACCAGTGCTCTGACCACTGAGCTGTGGAGCCAGGCACAAGGCATGGAAAGAGGGTCTCATGTATTGGAAATAACAAAAGAATAGATAACTGGAGACTATTATATATCAAGACGTAACAAAACCGAAACAGAGCAGAGGGGCATCATGTGCAGAAGGTTGGGAGAATGCAAGGCCGAATCAGACAGTGTCCTGAGTGCCATAAACTGATCTTTCCTGCTGGTCCAGTGATTACGATTCAGTGCCTTCACTGTCGTAGCCTGTTCATGGTTATCATTTAAAGTAATAAATCTGAAATATTGACTGATCTTGAGAAGCAGAATTATGTCATTGATCAGTCAAAATCAATTCACTCCATGTTACAGTTCCACAGCAGCAATGCCAGCTGAAACTGCCTGGCGTGCAATCAGTTTAAAACAAGAATAGAGGGGAGGTCAGGAAAAGTGAAGGGCAATGGTAGTTTGTGAGAGTTGGCTGGAGGCCAAGTGGAGTCAGGTTCAATGTGGGTGCTGAAGACCAGTCTTCACTGTTACCCTGTTATACAGATCACATTGGATCAATCACACAAGGACCCTCCTTTGTGTGTTGTCCTTTGCACATCACAACTCGGGTCAGTGCCTTGAGGGGCTCGGATACTTTTAATTTGGCAACTAACTCAGGTCAGTTTTGCACAAACTAAGCTGTGTCGGGACACTATTTAAACGGACCACCACTCATTGCAATGACCCAGAACTATGCAGAAAGAGGAAGAACACCAATACAAAATCTTCGCTTTGAATGGATATCCCTGCAATTTCATCCGCAGGTGCTGACTAAACAGCAACACGAAGAGGACACATTATGCCCTAACACACTGGACACACTGCCATACATCAAGAACATATCAGAACTGACTGACAACTCCTATGAGCACTAGGAGTTACGGTAGCACACAAGCCCAAAGCCATGCTACGACAAACATTCTCAAGGATTAAAGACACCATACCCACGACATGCAGAACTGACATTGTTTACAAAATACCGCGCAACGATTACCACGAACATTATATCAGACAGACAGGAAGGAAACTAGCCATCAGTGTACATGAACATCAGCTGGCAGCAAAATGACATGACAAACTTTCCCTAATATCAGTACACCCGGATAATGAAGGCCATCAGTTTAACTGGGACAACATAACCATAGTAGTGCAAACCAAACACAGACACACATGGGAATTCCTAGAGGCATGGTTCTCAATCCATAATGCAGTCAGCAAACATATAGAATTGGACCCCATATGTTACCCATACAGAAGAGAATGCACAATGACAGAAGTCGCCGGAACGGACCAGGCAGTATAAATTCCAAGTGGAGGAGGACAACATCACTTCATCGGAAGTCTCACCCATGACGTTACTTCGCATGGTGACGAAAAGTCTAAATGAAAACAAGCTCACAACTTTACTTGTTAACTTTACTGTTTTATGTGTGGCTCAAAGTCAGTCTTTGTGATATTATACACACACTGTTCTACCTGCTTATCCCGCTGTACACAAGGTTTCCCAACAAAAGGCAGCTTTATGTGGAACATAAGCAGTTTCTCCTGACAATGGGCACCATTGCCATGAGCTGGGATATGAAATAGACTGTGAGCTGAAGTAGCCCCACACTCATGTTACTCATTTACCTTTCAATTTCAATTTTCAATTTCCAACACCCAGCGATCCATTCACTTCAGCTGCTGGGAACCTGACAAGGACAGCGTTGGGCAGACATTCCTCTTCGGGAGATTCTGTCAATTTGCAAGGGTAGAAAAGCTGTCAACTTTACTCGAGTGAGACAGGATACAATATTCCAATCCAAATTCCGACGCAGTATCAATGACACCACTGGCTCCACATGTCTTGCTGCAGCTTTCATCCCGTAGATTGTGATGTAATCAGGGATACTGGCAGAAAAACCATTTGCAAGGTGAATATCCAATAAAATAATCACCGTCACTGCTGCACTTCAATGTTCTCCCCTTTGTGAAGCAGTGAATGTCACTGGCAAACGAAACACATTAGCCCTCACATGCCTGCTTCACTATCACCTGTTTCTTTGCCACCTGTTTCTCTGCTGGAACTTGCCATTGTTTTATTCACAGTCATTGCAAAATTCTGCCTCACATATCTTTTTTTATTACATAATCTCCTCGCAACTTAAAAACATCCCCCAGTCTTGAAATCTCCCACCCTTGGGAAATGATGACCATAATTCATATTATCTACATGTCTCATTATTTTATGAACTTCTAACAGGCCGCCTCTCAACCTCTTAAGCACCAGCGAGAAAAGTCAAAGTCTATCCAACCTTTCTTTATAAATCAAACCTTCCATACCAGGCAATATCCTGGTAAACCTCTTCTTAACACTCGCCAGCTTCATAATATGCCTCCTGTAATTGTGCGACAGAAACCGCGCACTGTATTCCAGAAGAGGTCTCATCAACATCCTGTGCAACCTCAATATGACTTCCCAACTCCTAAACTGAAACGATCGAGCAATGAAGGCTGGCGTGCCAAAAGCATGTTTAACGACTGTCTAAATGTGATGTAAACTTCAAATAATCATATACCTGGATCCCCTAGGTCCATGAGTAGACACCTTAACAGTGAGACAAAGTCTGTGGGAGGATGGGGAATAGTTTTGAATTTCTTTGACCTCACATCTAAAGAAATTATTTGTACACATGCAGCCGAATAAGATCAACAATTCATTCTTCGTGAAGAACTATAAATGAACCTGAACATTTTTCCATTAAAAAGTTAGACCCTCTCGAGTCAGAAGAAAGATGTCGCTGTTCTGTTTCTGAGATGTTATCCAACGAGTTCTGTACCATGTCATTCATTCACCATATCCTGATACATGAACTTTGGATCACTCTCCAAAGGTATCAGTAACTATTGCCAATCCTCAGTTACATCTGGATAATTTGATGTTTGACCTTTCTGAACCAGTGCAGGTCGTGTGGTGAAGTCGCACTTGCAATGATATTAGGTAAGGAGTTACCAAATGATCATGAAGAATTAGTGATGTTTTCCAAAAGGACAATTTAAATGTTTTCACATTTTTGATTCAATTCAATGATCTGACATATTACATAAAGTTGTCATAAAACAATATTTGATACCAGGCACTTATTAGGACAAGTGACCCAAAACTGGCCAAAGAAGTAGGTTTCAAGGAATATCCTGAACAAACAAAGGGCTTTGAATCCAGGGATGTTTAGGGAATAAATTCAAGAGCTTATGGCCTTGGAAGCTGAAAACATGAAAAAGGTGGGAGAGTTAAAACCAGAAATCTACTGGCGGTTGGAAGTCAGGGAGAACAAATGTCTTGAAGGAAAAACCAAAAGAACAGTAGATGCTTGAAAGTAGTAACACAAGCAGAAATTGATGAAAAACTCAGCTTATCTGGCAGTGCTTATGGAGAAAGAGCAGCATTATTGTTTTATGACCAGTAACCCTTCTTCAGATATACCTCAGAGGGTTTTGCAGCTGGGGGGACTATCAAACGAAGGAGATATAATGACAAAATTTCTAAATAAGGATATGAATTTCAATACCTTGGTGCTTTGCCACCCAGAAAATGTGTATGTTAATGAGCACAGGATGGCAAAACTCGAAGATGCTGAAATGGGTGAGAGTAAACACATGGGCAGCAGATTTTTGGATCATCTCAAGATTTCAGGGAAGTAGTATTAAGAAGCCGGCCAGGAGTGTGTTTGGGGAGTTAAGTCGAGAGGTAACAAAGGAATGGATGAGAGTTTCAGCAGCAAATGAACTGAGATGCTGTTGAGGTTGAAATTGTATGTGGCCTTTGTGATAATGGGCGGGGTGTGAGTAATGTGGTTGGAAGCTCACCTTGGGTTGAAATATTGCACCATGACTGTGAGCAGTGTGTTACCAGCCAGTTACCAGGGGCAGGGATGGAGTCAGTGGTGAGGGAGTGGAGTTTGGCTGCCAGCCTGGATTGATATTTAGCATTTTCTATTTAAATGTGATCTATACCCCTTTTCAAACAGGAACAGACTTGGCAGCAGAACTAATTTGTGAACCAACTGTCGGCTTTATTGAGACAAAGTGTGGAGTTTATCTGTTATGAAGTAAACTACAGTGACAAACTCAGACAGCTATTTCCAGGTCCACTGTACCAAGTGTGGCCTACTCTACATTGGGGAAACCAAGCGGAGGCTTGGAGACCGCTTTGCAGAACACCTCCGTTCAGTTCGCAACAAACAACTGCACCTCCCAGTTGCAAACCATTTCCACTCCCCCTCCCATTCTTTAGATGACATGTCCATCATGGGCCTCCTGCAGTGCCACAATGATGCCACCCGAAGGTTGCAGGAACAGCAACTCATATTCCGCCTGGGAACCCAGCAACCCAATGATATCAATGTGGACTTCACCAGCTTCAAAATCTGCCGTTCCCCCACCGCATCCCAAAACCAGCCCAGTTCGTCCCCTCCCCCCACTGCACCACACAACCAGCCCAGCTCTTCCCCCCCACCCACTGCATCCCAAAACCAGTCCAACCTGTCTCTGCCTCCCTAACCGGTTCTTCCTCTCACCCATCCCTTCCTCCCACCCCAAGCCGCACCCCCATCTACCTACTAACCTCATCCCACCTCCTTGACTTGTCCGTCTTCCCTGGACTGACCTATCCCCTCCCTACCTCCCCACCTATACTCTCTCCACCTATCTTCTTTACTCTCCATCTTCGGTCCGCCTCCCCCTCTCTCCCTATTTATTCCAGTTCCCTCTACCCATCCCCCTCTCTGATGAAGGGTCTAGGCCCGAAACGTCAGCTTTTGTGCTCCTGAGATGCTGCTTGGCCTGCTGTGTTCATCCAGCCTCACATTTTATTATCTCTATTTACAGTTGAATGTGGATTATACTGCTTATGCCAATAACTAGGCAGTAGAGCAGTGATACAACTTATTGGAGTTTTTGCAGCCTCGGTCTTCAAACTTTTTCTTCTGTCATGGACTTTTATCTTCTGATTCTCGTTGCTTTCCATTACACAGACCTTTCTTGAGAATCTCTTTTCTGCTTGTTCTTTTTTGATTAACCTCCCTCTCTGCCCAATCACAGTTCATATGAACAACACTCACCTCACTTAACCACGTGGTGTTCTTCATATTCATAATTATTCTCTTTACATCTTACCTGAGGACTGCTATACCTGTATTTATCACTCTTACTTCACTGCTATTTCTCTATTCGCTGCCAGAGCGGTATCAAGAGCTATCTTTAGCTTTGAGCTGCAGGAAGCCTTTTCAATCGCGACTTATTAAAAAAAAACAAAAGAACTGGGATGTTATAAATCAGGAACAAAAACAAAGTTGCTGGAAAAGCTCAGCAGGTCTGGCAGCATCTGTGAAGGTAAAAAGACAGAGTTAACGTTTCGGGTGCAGTGCCCCTTCCTCAGAGCGACTTATTAAAACCCCAGGATCGCTAATGTAACAATCTTTCTCATCCAGTTCTCAGTCTCATTTGTCTCAAAATGCAACATTGTGATGACCATCATTAGCTTCTCACAATGACAACATGAAGCACTGCGCATGCTCCAGATCACAAGGGCATCTGGGTGATTGATGTCAGCGAGGGGCCAATAGGGCTGCCGTGCATGACCGGTGGATGTCGCTGCCATTCTAACCAATCAGAATGAGGAGGGGGGCGGGATCGGTGAAAACCACATGATCATTCACGAGAGCAGCGCAGAGTTGCTCAGATAATTTGAACCGCAGATGCTGGAGAATCCGAGATAACATGGTGTAGAGCTGGATGAACACAGCAGGTCAAGCAGCATCAGAGGAGCAGGAAAGCTGACGTTTTGGGCCTAGATCCTTCGCTGAGTCCAAGATTTGTGCAATTGAGGTAAGAGCAGGACACGGTAAAGAAAGCAAATCGGCAGAAAGCGGGAGGGAAGTGATATTCGTATGGGTTTGGAAGTTGTACAAAGACTTAGTGCACGTTGGAAATCACACACATTTAAAACTCCCAGACTCATGTTTGCAGAAAACAAATCAATGCCTCAGATGGCGATAGGCCCGTGTGACCGTCACCATCTTTATTGGGGGCAATGATCCGCGGGGCGTATGTGCGGCAGCTTTGAAACTTTAAAAGGGCCGAGGTGAAGCTGGGCGCGTGCGCGGCCGCCTCTGGCTGAAAGTGAGAGAACAAGGTGTGGGGCTGGAGGAACACAGCAGGACAGGCAGCATCAGAGGGGCAGGAAAGCTGGCATTTTCGGGCCTAGACCCTTCAGAAATGGGGAAGGGGCAGGGGATACTGAAATAAACAGGGAGACAGGTGGAGAGGAGACAGACAAGTTAAAGAGGTGGGGATGGAGCAGGTAAAGGTGAATGTAGGTGGGGATAGGTCAGTCTCGGGAGGAGGGGATAGGTGAGAGGAAGAACATGTTAGGGAGGCGGGGATGAGCAGTTGTTTATTGCGAACTGAGCGTAGATATTCTGTAAAGTGATCCCTAAGCCTCTGCTTGGTTTCCCTGATGTAGAGGAGGCCACAACGGGTACAGCAGATGCAGTACAGCACATTAGCACCTGCATTCCCCACACAGATGGCCTAAAAGCCCTATACTATTTCCTGTCCTGCAGGTCTGACTAGTTCCCCTCCACTGACCCCCTTATGCGCTTAGGTGAACTCATCCTCACCCTCAACAATTTCTCTATCAACTCCTCCCACCTCCTACAGACAAAAAGGGTGGCCATGGGTATCCGCATGGGCCCAAGCTATGCCTGCCTCTTTGTCGGAACAATCCCTCTTCCGTACATACACTGGCCCTGAACCCCACCTCTTCTTCCGGTACATGGATGACTGTATTGGCGCTGCCTTGTACTCCCATGAGGAGCTCGAACAGTTCATCCACTTCACCAACACCTACCACCCCAACGTTAAGCTCACCTGGGCATCTCTTAACACCTTTCTCACCTTCCTGGACCTCTGTTTCCATCTTGGGCAACCGTCTGGAAACCAATATCCATTTCATGCCCACCGACTCTCTCAGCTACCTAGAATACACCTCCTCCCACCCACCGCCCTAAAAAAATGCCATCTACTATTCCCAATTCATTCACTTCTGCCGAATCTGCTCCCAGGATTCCACTCCCGTACATCTGATGTCCTTCCTTTTCAAGGACCGCAACGCTGCCCCCCTCCCCCCAGCAGTGATCGAGAATGCCCTTGACCGTGTCTCCCGTATTTTTCCACAACTCCTCCCTCGCGCACCGTCCCTGCAATAACAACCGAAAAAGAATCTCCCTCATCCTCATGTACCACCCCACCAATCACCGGACCCAACGCATCATCCTCTGACATTTCCGCAATCAGGAATCCGACCCCAACACCAAAGACATTTTCCCCTCCCCACCCTTGCCTGTTTTCCGGAGGGACCACTCTCTCCGTGACTCCTGTGGCTCCACACTCCCCTCCAGCCCCACCACACCTGGCACTCTTCCCTGCAACCGCAGAAAGTGCTACACTTGCCCCCACACCACCTCCCTCACCCCCATCCCAGGCCCTAAGAAAACTTTCTACATCAAGCAGATGTTCACCTGCACATCTGCTAATGTGGTATACCGCATCCCCTGTACCCGTTGTGGCCTCCTCTACATTGGGGAAACCAAGCGGAGGCTTGGGGACTGCTTTGCAGAACACCTACACTCGGTTCACAATAAACAACTGCACCTCCCAGTCGTGAACCATTTCAACTCCCCGTCCCATTCCTCAGACGAAATGCCCATCCTGGGCCACCTGCAGTGCCACAACGATGCCACCCAAGGGTTGCAGAAACAGCAACTCGTATTCTGCCTGGCAACCCTGCAGCCCAATGGTGTCAATGTGGATTTCACAAGCTTCAAAATCTTCCCTCCCCCAACTGCATCCCAAAACTTGCCCAGGTTGTCCCTGCCTGTCTAACCTGTTCTTCCTTTCTCCTATCCCCTCCTCCCACCTCAAGCTGCACCCCCATTTACTGCCTACTAACCTCATCCCACCCCCCTGACCTATCTGTCCTCCCTAAACTGACCTATCACCTCACTACCTCCCCACCTATACTCACCTTTACCTGCTCCATGCTGGCATCTTTGACTTGTCCGTCTCCTCTCCACATATCTTCTCTCTCCATCTTCGATCTGTCTCCCTATTTAGTTCACAACCCAATTATCTCAGGATTTTGAACGTTGAAGGAGAAAGCAGCACTCACACTTTGGACAAATGCAAATGGTTTGTGTGTAAAAGAGTCTGAAGATTCATCTGAAATGTTCTAACACCATCGCAGTGACACTTGGGAGACACTGTGGAAATGGGCAGATTGCAAGAAGGAATTTCTTCATCCATCCCAGCTGGAAACTGACCACCAGAGTCACACTGGAGAGAAACCATTCACCCGCTCTGATTGTGGTATGGGAATCACTCAGTCATCTAACCTGTTTAAACACCAGGGAGTTCACACTGGAGAGAAACCATTCACTTGCTTGGAATGTGCGAAAGCATTCACTCAGACAACTCACCTACTGATACACCAGCAAATTCACACTGGAGAGAGACCAATTGGCCTGTTCTGTGTGTGGGAAAGTTTTTCTGACTCGAATTCCCCTCTGACACACCAGCGATTTCACTCTGGGGAGAGACCATTCGTGAGCTCTGAGTGTGGGAAAGCATTCACTCAGTCATCCAAACTGTCACAAAGAACCACAGTTGAAGGATTTTGCTATCACGCTCACGATCAAATGAACTATAGTTTTTGGCTGTTTGTACTGATGTTACTAATCTCTGCTCAATTAAAGGTGCTGATGTTGTGAATGAAATGTTAATAACAGTTGTATATTTGTCAGGTGGAGCTTGGAAATAGTCACGTCACGACACATTCACACTGACTAAAGACTATCCACCAGCACAGTGTGTGAAAAGGGATTTCCTGGTTCATCAGGACTGGTTAACTAGCAGCAAATTTGAGTAACTTTTTTTAAATTCTGCTGTTAGCTGTCTCCAAACCAGGTATTTTTGGGCTTGTTTCTGGAGATCGTAGAATCCCTCCAGTGTGGAAGCAGATGACTTGGCCCATCAAGTCCACACTGAACCTATGAAAAGTGTCTTACCCAGACCCTGTCTGCGCTGGTTTCCTCCCACAGTCCATAAATGTGCAAATTAGGTCGATTGACGATGCTAAATTCCCCTTAGTGTCTTGTGTGCAAAATGCAAGGACAGAGTAGGGTGTGAGACTGGATGGGATGCTCTTTGGAGGATTTGTATGGACTGAATGGCCATCTTCCACACTGTAGGAATCCTATGATGATCTTGATGGCCCTTTATTTATTAGTTATGTCTGCACACCTTTTACAATTACGGATCCTATTGCTCTCCACAGACACGTTTCGACTTTTAATAGGTATTTGTTGATTTGTAAACAATCGTAATGTTTCCTTTTGATTTTTGCCCACAAAATGAAAGTTTTAAGTCTAAACAAAAGATTGGGAGGAGTCCAGTACTATATCCCCGATTGCATTTTCCCAATCGGCTATGAAACCTGGTGTCCATTGTGACTCTGTTCGCGGGGGGCGGGGAATGTAGTCTCTTCAGATCTTTACCTGTTGTCCATGGCAGTGATGGATTTCATGATGAATACGTATGCACTAGATATCATACAATGTCTTGGTTTATTTTCTATTTAGTCTGCTGTACTTTACTCTACAGAGACCGAGATAATGGTCTGGGGACCTAGGTTTGAATCCCACCATTCCAGATGGTGGAATTTGAGTTTTAAAAAAAAATCTGGAAATAAGAATCTAATGATGACCATGAATCCATTGTCATTGTTGGAAAAACCTATGTCCTTTAGGGAAGGAAACTGCCATTCTTATCCAGTAATATCAAGATCCCATGAATGATTTTTTTTAAAAAAATTTTTTAAAAAATCTCCCACAAATACATTTATCTCTGTCTTAATTTATTTGACAACCGACAGTTCAAACTGGTTGATGGCTACTTTCACTTTTGATCAAGTTGTGGCCATTTCATGGTTGAAACAAAAAAAAGAGCATGAATAACCACAGTTGCTCTCGTAGGAACAATGCATGCTCTGCCATGTTTGAAAAAAAAGCCTCATCTCACTTATGAGCCAGATATCAAAGCTGACAAAATCCTGATGCTGTGGACCGTGAAAGTGAAATTCTTCACCGTCTTATCCACTTGTGTTGCTATTTCAGGGAGCTATGAAACTCCCAATCTCCTGAACACCTTTGAGAATTTCATCAAACTGACCCCCAATGACAAGAATGGAGAGGGTCAGCTTGGATTGATGATCATAATTCAGGCTCAACCAATCTCCTGGAGCATTTTGAGAATGTAATTAGTAGTGAGTGTGGCCACCTCTCTGTACGAAAGTGATACAGATCCTCTGATCGTGCTTGCCCCACATGGCTGATATTGAGTAATTTCTTGGACATGCTGTGTCAGGATCTCCTGACTTAATCCTGTCTCCCTTGCCCTGACTGAGAACTGTTTCCCTGAGACTTTGCGACGCGACTATTTGGTCGAAACATATGTGTGTTGCCACAGCTGCTGACAAACCCTTGACTGACTGCTGGTAATAACAGTGCTAAGCTGCCTGGCTTATGCCTGTGATAAACAACCAGGCAAGACAGGAGCACTGTGAAACATTAAGTTCTAGTTGAGACATCAAAGTGCAAAAATGCCAGAGAAAGGCAGAGATATTGTGGCAGAACACGTCTCAGGTGCTGAAAAGCTTGTAGAGTTCTTTCAGAAAGCATGTACTTTGCAGACAGGCAATTCTGCATCTTGATGTAGCATTTTTATCTAACTTCTGGCTCATTTTGCTACATTTGCAAATATCTCATGAGTTAGGAAGCATGGACTGGGAGCAGTTGTTCCATGGTAAGGGAACTATAGACATGTGGAGACTGTTTAAGGAACAGTTGTTGGGAGTGATGAGTAAATATGTCCCTCTGAGACAGGCAAGAAGGGGTAAGATAAAGGAACCTTGGATGACGAGAGCGGTGGAGCTTCTTGTGAAAAGGAAGAAGGTAGCTTACATAAGGTGGAGGAAGCTAGGGTCAAGTTCAGCTAGAGAGGATTACATGCAGGCAAGGAAGGAGCTCAAAAATGGTCTGAGGAGAGCCAGGAGGGGGCACAAGAAAGGCTTGGCGGAAGGAATCCGGGAAAACACAAAGGCATTTTACACTTACGTGAGGAATAAGAGAATGATCAAAGAAAGAGTAGGGCCGATCAGGGATAGCATAGGGAACTTGTGTGTGGAGTCTGAGGAGGTAGGGGAAGCCCTAAATGAGTTTTTTGCTTCTGTCTTTACGAAAGAAACGAACTTTGTAGTGAATGAAACCTTTGAAGAGCAGGTGTGCATGCTGGAATGGATAGAGATAGAAGAAGCTGATGTGCTGAAAATTTTGTCAAACATTAAGATTGACAAGTCGCCAGGCCCGGACCAGATTTGTCCTCGGCTGCTTTGGGAAGCAAGAAATGCAATTGCTTCGCCACTTGCGAAGATCTTTGCATCCTCGCTCTCCACTGGAGTCGTACCTGAGGACTGGAGAGAGGCAAATGTAATTCCTCTCTTCAAGAAAGGAAATAGGGAAATCCCCGGCAATTATAGACCAGTAAGTCTCACGTCTGTCGTCTGCAAGGTGTTAGAAAGGATTCTGAGGGATAAGATTTATGACCATCTGGAAGAGCATGGCTTGATCAAATACAGTCAACACGGCTTTGTGAGGGGTAGGTCATGCCTCACAAACGTTATCGAGTTTTTTGAGGATGTGACTAGAAAAATTGATGAGGGTCGAGCTGTGGATGTGGTGTATATGGACTGCAGTAAGGCATTTGATAAGGTTCCCCATGGTAGGCTCATTCAGAAGGTCAGGAGTAATGGGATACAGGGGAACTTAGCTGCTTGGATACAGAATTGGCTGGCCAACAGAAGACAGCGAGTGGTAGTAGAAGGAAAATATTCTGCCTGGAAGTCAGTGGTGAGTGGGGTTCCACAGGGCTCTGTCCTTGAGCCTCTACTGTTTGTAATTTTTATTAATGACTTGGATGAGGGGATTGAAGGATGGGTCAGCAAGTTTGCAGACGACACAAAGGTCGGAGGTGTCGTTGACAGTATAGAGGGCTGTTGTAGGCTGCAGCGGGACATTGACAGGATGCAGAGATGGGCTGAGAGGTGGCAGATGGAGTTCAACCTGGATAAATGCGAGGTGATGCATTTTGGAAGGTCAAATTTGAAAGGATAGGATTCTTGGCAGCGTGGAGGAACAGAGGGATCTTGGTGTGCAGATACATAGATCCCTTAAAATGGCCACCCAAGTGGACAGGGTTGTTAAGAAAGCATATGGTGTTTTGGCTTTCATGAACAGGGGGATTGAGTTTAAGAGTCGTGAGATCTTGTTGCAGCTCTATAAAACTTTGGTTAGACCGCACTTGGAATACTGCGTCCAGTTCTGGGCGCCCTATTATAGGAAAGATGTGGATGCTTTGGAGAGGGTTCAGAGGAGGTTTACCAGGATTCTGCCTGGACTGGAGGGCTTATCTTATGAAGAGAGGTTGACTGAGCTCGGTCTCTTTTCATTGGAGAAAAGGAGGAGGAGAGGGGACCTAATTGAGGTATACAAGATAATGAGAGGCATAGATAGAGTTGATAGACAGAGACTATTTCCCAGTGCAGAAATGGCTAGCACGAGGGGTCATAGTTTTAAGCTGGTTGGTGGAAAGTATAGAGGGGATGTCAGAGGTGGGTTCTTTACACAGAGAGTTGTGAGAGCATGGAATGCGTTGCCAGCAGCAGTTGTGGAAGCAAGGTCATTGGGGTCATTTAAGAGACTGCTGGACATGCATATGGTCACAGAAATTTGAGGGTGCATACATGAGGATCAATGGTCGGCACAACATTGTGGGCTGAAGGGCCTGTTCTGTGCTGTACTGTTCTATGTTCTATGTTCTATGTTCTATCTCCTGGTCTGGCTAATGTGAGAATTGGCTTGGTCATTTGCAGTTGTATCCCATGTTAGTGAATTGGTAATCTGATTAAACTCACAGGCCTTGACTTGAGAAAAATAAAGCACATATTTGATTGGTTGCTGTTGCACTCAAATGAAAAACGTGCAGTGTATATGCCATATCTTTTCCTAGCTCACAGTGTTTCCAAAATCTCTCGTTCAATACATCCCAAGTCGTCACCATCAAAGTCAAAACTAGTGAATACTTCGATCGCTTCATCTTTTGTTTTTTTTTCTGAAATGCTATTTGTAATGAGGTAGTATTGGCAGGCAATTTTCTTTTACTTCTGTTGCCATGTGTGAATATTCAGGGATGGTGTTGGTGGGAAGATGCGACATGCACCACAGATGAGGCACGAACATTAGAACAAGTGCTGAGCATGCAGAAAAGGAGAGATGAACGGTTACCTTGGAAAAAGCATATTTGGAGAAAGTTGGGTGAGAGTGTTGAGAGAAAGCACTTTGGCGGCATGGTGGCTCAGTATTTAGCACTGCGGCCTCACAGCACCAGGACACGTGTTTGATTCCAGCCTTAGGTGACTGCCTGTGTGGAGTTTGCACATTCTCTCTGTGTCTGTGTGGGTTTCCTCAGAGTGCTCTCACAGTCCAAAGATGTGCAGGCTAGGTAGATTAGCCATGTTAAATTGCCTGTTGTGTTAAGGGAGAGTTTGATTAGGTGGGGTGTAGGTCTGGCTGGGATACTCTGAGGTTTGATGTGGACTTGTTGGGCTAAGGGCTGTTATGGTTCCAGAGTGCTGATCTGCTGGAGATTACAAGGTCCAGAGCTGGATGAACACAGCAGGCCAAACAGCAAAGGAGCAGGAAGTCCGATGCCTCAGGCCTAGACACCCTTCTTCAGTTTTTGATAAGGCTGTTTTTAAAATTGGTTTAACGAGACTGCACCATTCCGAGGAACACTGCAATACCAGGATGATGCATGGAGAGGACAGAGCAAGCTGCTGTTCCAAAAAATCGGTTTAATATAGGGTCCTTAAGTAAAGAACATATCAGATATTAAAAGCTGATAAGAACATTTTTTTTTAATTTGAAAAAATATACTTTATTCATAAGATGTACAAAAAAACACATTCATACACCTACCCAGTCATGCAAGCTGCTCTGGGTTACCCAGGGCGTACGTACACCAACTAAAGGGAAAAAAAACAAAACATTGAAGAAAAAAAACAAAGCAAAGAAAATACACCGGCAGTCTTCACCCCGCACAGTCTCTGTTGGCCCCCTGACCAGTTGGGGAAGGCGCCAGCTGGGCCCAGTTACCAGATAGGGCCCTTTTTTTCTATTCTGGATGAGGCGTTTCATACGGTGGTCTTTCCCCACCGCGCCTTGGCGGCGGCTGCCCCAAGCTTTAGCGCGTCACTCAGCACATAGTCCTGGACCTTGGAGTGCGCCAGTCTGTAACATTCGGTCGGGGTCAGTTCTTTCAGCTGACAGACCAGCAAGTTGCAGGCAGATCAAAGAGCGTCTTTCACCGCATTGTTGGTCCTCCAGGCACAGTTGATGTTGGTCTCGGTGTGCATCCCGGGAAACAGCCCATAGAGCATGGACTCCCGCGTCACGGATCTACTCGGGATGAACCTCAACAAAGACCACTGCATCCCCCTCCAGACCTCCTGTGCATAGGCACTGTCCAGAAGGAGGTGATAGACAGTCTCGTTCCCCCTCATGCAGCCGCCTCGAGGGCAGCGTGCAGTGGCACAGAGATTCGGGGCGTGCATGAAGGATCTCACTGGCAGAGCCCCTGTCACTACCAGCCAAGCAATGTCTTTGTGCTCGTTTGAAAGTTCTGGCGATGAGGCATTCTGCCAAATAACTTTGGCAGTCTGCACAGGGATACAACAGGACGCGATCCACCCTCTGTTTTTCCCAAAGCGTCTCGAGGATACTACGTGCTGACCACTGCCAGATGGCCTTGTGGTCGAAGGTGTTTCCTTTCAAAAATTTCTCCACAAACGACAGGTGGTACAGGACGGTCCAACTACTCGGAGCGTTCTGCGGCAATGAGGCCAGGCCCATCCTTCACAACACAGGGGACAGGCAGAACCTCAGTCAGTAGTGACACTTGGTGTTTGCGTACTGAGGATCTACGCACAGCTTGATGCAGCCGCACACAAAGGTAGCCGTCAGGGCGAGGCTGGAGTTCGGTACATACTTTCTCCCCATTTTACAGGTCTTTGTACATGGTGTCCCTGCGGACCCGGTCCATCCTCCACCCCCAAATGAAGTGGAAGATGGCCCGGGTGACCACAGCGGCGCAGATCCAGGAAATACGCCAGGGCTGCGCCACATACAACAGTACCGAAAGCCCCTCGCACCTGACAACCAGGTTCTTACCCGTGATGGAGAGGGACCAGAACGTCCACGTGCCCAGCTTCTGCTTCAGTTTGGTGATATGCTCCTCCCAATTCTGAGTGCATGTCCCAGCTCCAACAAACCAAACACCCAGCACCTTCAGGTAGTCTGTGCTGACGGTGAAGGGGATGAAGGAGCGGTTGTCCCAGTTCCCGAAGAATATGTCCTCGTTCTTACCCCTATTGGCTTGGGCCGCAGATGTCTACTCACCGACGTCTACGCACACTCACCGACTGACGATCGGTGCAGAAGACGGCGACATGTTCCATGTGCAGGAGGTCTTGACCTGAAGGCCTCCGCTGCCTGGGATAGTCACGCCCTTCAGGCTCACGTCCTTCCTGATGGATGCGGCGAAGGGCTCCACACAGCACACGAACAAGGCAGGAGAGAGCGGGCACCCCTGCTTGACTCCAGATCTGACGGGAGAACTGTCCGATTCCCACCCATTGATCGAGACTGTGCTAACGATGTTGGTGTAGAGCAGCCAGATCCAATTACTGATGCCCTCCCCGAACCCCAATTTGGAGAGACCCTGTTGAAGGCCTTCTCCTGGTCCAGGCTGACGAGGCAGGTGTCCACCCGCCTGTCCTGCACGTAGGCGATCATACTGATGAACGCGAAACTCTCAGCGATCTTCCTGCCCGGCACAGCACAGTTTTTGTCAGGGTGATTCAGCAACTCCCGGACAGTCCTGACCCGGTTGGCTGTGACCTTAGCCAGGATTTTGTAGTCCATGTTCAATAGTGAAATGGGACGCCAATGCGTAATTTCTTCCCTCTCTCCCTTCCTCTTGTAAATGACGGTGATGATGCCCTTCCTCATGGACTTGCACATTTCCCCTCTCTGAAGCGCACGATCGTACACCTCAAGCAGGTTCTGGCCGACCAGGTCCCACAGAGCGGAATACAGCTCGACCGGTAAGCCATCGCTCCCAGGAATCTTATTCCTCTCAAAGGACATGAGGGCTGTAGTCAGCTCGTCCAGGGATATCTGCCGGTCCAGCCACTCCCTCGTGCCGCCGCCTAAGACCTCCGTGATAGACGACAGGAGCAACTCGGAGGTCATGCTGGCCGTGGGCTTCGCATCATACAGTCTGGCATAGAAGGATCTGCTAATCCTCAAAATGTCAGGCTGAGACGACGTCACCGAGCCGTCGTTCTCCTTCAGCCGGCTGAGCACAGAGCTCTTTGTGCACCTCCTGAAAGAAGAAACCCGAGCACATCTTGTCCTGCTCCACTGTGCGGACCCTGGACCGGAAGATTATCCTGGAGGCCTCCGTGGCAAAGGGGGAGGCTTGCTGGCCCCTCACCTTGCGGACATCCTCCGTGACATCGACCCCCATTGACTGCAGAAGGAGCAGGTTCTGCGTCCTTTTCTGGAGTTGCGACAGCTTTCCCCGCCTTTCTCTCACCTTCCGAACACCCTTGAGCAAAAGAACCTCTTGATGTTCTCCTCCACCTTCTCCCACCAGTCACCCGGAGACTCAAAGAGGGGTTTCACGGTTCTCCAACCTGCATACACCCTCTTAAGCTCCTCGACATACTCTGTGGTCAACAGAGTCGTGTTGATGTTCCACGTCCCCTTGCCAGTCTGCTGGTTGTCCTGTAAGTGACAGTCGGCCAGCAGGAGGCAGTGGTCAGAGAAGAACACCGGCTCGACGCCAGTGGACCTGACCGAGAACAAACAGGAAGTCTATCCTTGAGCAGATAGACCCATCTGGCTGCGACCAGGTGTATCTCCGCTGCGCTCCGTCTGCAGGGGTGCTGAAGACGTCGAGCAACTTGGTGTCCTTCACCGTGTCCAGCAGGAATCTGGACGTGGCGTCCAATTTACTCTCCCCACCCACTGTCCCCACACTGGATCTTCCATCTGCATCGATGATGCAGTTGAAGTCTCCACCTAGAATGACTGGTCTAGGCATAGCCAGCAGGGTTGGAAGCCGCTGCAGGATGGCCAACCGCTCGCTGTGTACCACTGGGGCCCTCCAGCGTGCCTTCCTCCTTGGCTTCCGGACCGTTGTCCACTCCCCTGGGTCACCTGTAGCCTCCTCCATTGACTCTGGGTTGTCAGGGGGTGGGTGGGGGCAGTGGGGGAGAAAGCGGAGCGTGCAGGGGCGCTTTGCTGGCCTCGGTTCCATCCTGCGGGGCTGGTCCCTCCTGCACAGTCGGACAAAGGTCCTTGCATGGGCCTGGTGCCTGCCTCTCCTACAGGGGAGGGTGGGTGGGGGGGCTTGCCCCGCATTGCCGCTGCTAGTGACCTGGGCGTAGGTGGTCCCCCACCACAGTCACGGCCTGCAGATGTAGCTCACTTTCCTACAAAGGTTGCAGATTTTTTCTTTTGTCAATCCTTTGCAAGGGGTCCATCCTCCTTGCAGTTCCATCAGATGGTGACTTTGCAGTCGGCCACCATGTGACCTGACCTACCACAGGCATGGCAGACTTTGGGTTGCCTTGCGCAGGTCAGGTAGTCCTTGCTCCCACCAATCGTGAAGCTGCCTGGTGGGTGTATGATGTTCCCGACCATGCCCGTCCTCAGCATCACCCTGGCCTGCCTCTTACTTGTCCAGATCCCAAAGGGGTCCAGGATGTTGGTTAGGTCCCCTTCCAAGGAAGGTCAGGACATCAGCTGCTGGCACATGCATGTTGTACATGTGTACAGTCACCATACGGCTCCTCGGCACAGGCATCACAAACAGTGGGACAGCGGTCAATGCAGAGAGGGGGCCCCTCACATCCTTTCTCCTTGAAAACCTCCAGGAAGCGCTCACAAAGCTTGGTGCTCCTGATGGTTACATTGTAAAAACCTCCTCCAGGGAAATCCTGCAGGCAGTAAATGTCAGCAGCAGCAAACCCACAACAGTCCAAAATGACCCTCTTCACACAGAAGGCGCGGTCCACAGGTGCACCTTCATCCACCTTCTTCACGGAAACACAGATGGTGTTCCGGACCTCCTGACCCAGGGCACAAGCACTTGCCACAGCCATCCTTGCAGGTTTGCTGCTCCCCTGAACCAGCATTAGGCCTTAACCAGCATTAAGATCCACCAGTTGCAAGGGTGCACAATCAACCTGACATCTTCCTTCCACCTTCAATACTCACTCTATCCTCTTCTCAGTCCACAATGATAAGAACAGGTATAAACACACCTTTTTTTTTAATTTGAAAGAAAATATACATTATTCATAAGATCTACAAAAAAAACATATTTGTACACCTACCCAGTCATGCAGGTTACCCAGGGGGTAGATACACCAACTAAAGGGAAAAAAAACAAACAAAGAAGAAAAAAAACAAACAAAGAAGAAAAAAAGACAAAGAAAACACCCCAGCACAGTCCCCCTTGGCTCCCTGACCAGTTGGGGAAAGCACCAGCTGGATCCAGTTAACAAAGATAAACACACCCTCAATTTTAACCAAAGAAGGCCAAAAAGTAAAGACATTGTAATACTGGACTACCTTAGGTCCCAGTTACCTTCCATATTTTCCATCAGCCTGACTGAGTGCAAAGACTTGTAAGTCACTGCTGACAGTTTTTACTGTTGTTCCCGGACTCCTGGGTTTCCTAACCGGGGAAAACCGATAGTCGGTTTACACCAGTACTTTTTCAAGACCTTTTCTATAAAAATCTCTTTGCAATGAATGTAGATCATTGGAAATGTACCAATCAGATGAGGTGGGGCATGTCACTAACAAGCCTCATCAACCAGCTCCATGACTAGCGGATGGTCAGTGAGATTGCAGCAACAATCGGTACAGAACCGCACACTCAGAGAATGTCCCAGCACAGAGGAAGGTGCTTCAGCGTGTCACTGTCTGCATCAGCTGACTGTACAGGTAATTTCACCAGTCCCACCCATCATGGTCTTACCGATGCCCTGTAAATCTCTCATTGTTCAACTCTCTCCTGAGGGTCACGAATGATTCTGCCTCCAGCGCCCTCTCAGGCAGTGCGCAGCCAGCAGGAACCACTCGCTGATAACAGTGGGTCTATCTCCCTCGATAAATATGACTTTTTGTTGCAAAAAAGGCAAATCACCACGGCCTCCCTCCAAACCCATCCCACTCCATGATCTGGGCTCATCCTTCCCCCCACTGCATCCCAAAACCAGCCCAGCCTGTCTCTGCCTCCCTAACCTGTTCTTCCTCTCACCCATCCCTTCCTCCTACCCCAAACCGCACCTCCATTTCTAACCTACTAACCTCATCCCACTTCCTTGATCTGTCTGTCTTCCTGACCTATCCCCTCCCTACCTCCCCACCTAAACTCTCCTCTCCACCTATCTTCTTTTCTCTCCATCTTCGGTCCGCCTCCCCCTCTTTCCCTATTTATTCCAGATCCCTCAACCCATCCCCCTCTCTGATGAAGGGTCTAGGCCCGAAACGTCAGCTTTTTGTGCTCCTGAGATGCTGCTCGGCCTGTTGTGTTCATCCAGCTTCAGACTTTATTAGCTTGGATTCTCCAGCATCTGCAGTTCCCATTATCTCTGATTGCTGCAACTTGTCTATTCGAACCAGATATCCTAAATTATTTTAGTCCCATTTGCCAGCATTGGGCCCGTATCCCGCTGTCCCCTTCCTATGCATTTCCCAATCCTGGTGCTGTTTAAGAGCTGTGACTGTACCACCTCCTCCATACATGCAGCATTCTCTACATGTAAAACTGTCCCTCAGGTCCCTTTTAAATCTTTCACCTCTCAACTTAAACCCATGCTCTCAGGTTTGGATTCCTTTCCCTGCAGGAAAGGTATTGCCAATTCACCCCATCCAAGCCCCTCGTGATTTTATAAACCTCTGTAAGGTCACGCCTCAGCCTATGACGTTCCAGGGAATCAGCCCCAGCCTATTCAGCCTCCTCTCCCTGTAGCTCAAACCATTCGATCCAAGCACCATCCTTGTAAATCTTTTTTTTTCTGAAACCTTTCAGTTTAACAACTTTCCTGTAGCAGGGATATTATAACTGAGTGCAGTATTCTAAAAGTGGCAATGTTCTGTGCATCTGCATCGTAACGCCCAAACTCTGATACTCAATACAATAAAAGCAAGTATGCCAAATGCCTTCTTCGCCACCCTGTCTAACTGTGAGTCCACTTTCAACGAACAATGCATCTGCACCCCAATGTCTCTGTTTGGTGACACTCCACAAAGTCTGACCATTAACTTATAAGTCCTGCCTGAGTTTGCCTTACCAAATTGCAACACCTCACATTTATCTAGACTTTATCTGCCACTCCTTGGCCCATTGGCCCATCTGATCAAGGTCCCGTTGTACTCTGAGATAACATTCTTCACTATCCACAACAACATGAATTTTGGGGGCATCTGCAAACTTACTAACCATCCCTCCTCTGCTTCCATCTAAATCATTTATATAAAGTTATGGATAAGCAGTGTCCCAGCACTGATTCTTGTGACACACCACAGGTCACAGGCCTTCAGTCTGATATATAACACTCTACCATCACTCTGTGCCTCCTGCCTTCAAGCCAGTCTTGGATCCAAACCACTAGCTTCCACTGGATTCCATGTGATCTAACCAGTCTACCATGAGGAACCTTTTCAAACACCTTTGCGTAGCGCATCCAAACAATGTTTACCCTCTCTGCCTTCATCAACCTTCTTTGTCACCTCTGCAAAATCCTCATGTTAGTGGGACTTGATTTACATCACACCAACACCAGAGTCAGATAACTGGGAACAGTATATGAAGCAAAATGTGTACATGAGATTACAAAGTGTGGAGCTGGATGAACACGGCAGGCCAAAAAGCCAGCAGCCCCAGAGGAGACAGCCACGCTGAGCCCTGCTGAGTTTTCACCATCACCCCTAGACCTCCCCCTGACTGAGGTCAAATGGTCAGTCCTCAGTAAGGGGCTCACCTTTATCCCCCTCCACACACACATCAATGAATACCACTCACGTTTGGACATCGAGCAGTTTTTCGGCTGCCTTCACCGCTCCACCTATCTTCTCCTCTCTCCCTCTTTGATCCGCCTCTCCCTATTTATTTCAGAACCCTCTCACCATTCCCCTTTTTCTGATGAAGGGACTAGGCCCGAAACATCAGCTCCTAAGCTACTGCTTGGCCTGCTGTGTTCATCCAGCTCCACACTTTGTTATCTCGGATTCTCCAGCATCTGCAGTTCCTATTATCTCTGATACAAAATGTGTACATTACTGGTTAAAAATACTGAAATAATTTCATTGTCTTCAACTTTAAAATCAAATGCTGGAGTCTGCAGCTCAAAAGATATCAGAAGCACTGGGGTGAGAGGAAACCCACAGTTCAGGAAATGCTCAGGAATCAGGGTGACATCATTGAGCAATTGCCCGTGTGTGATAACATCACCCACTTGAACACAAAGCATTCGGGTCTGCACAAACAGGTGATGTGCACAAAGGATGTGAGGGTCTGTGGAGTGATTGAAAGGAGATTGATCAGAATGATTCAGGAACTGAGGGATATTAGTTGTAAGGTCAGGTTGGAGAAACTGAAGGTGTTCTGCACAAAGCAAACAAGACTGAGGTGATCTTTGACAAAGGTGTCTAGGTTTATGAGAGATTTAGATAAGGTAGATAAAGAGCAGCTGTTCCTCTTCACTTGTAGTAAAATTCTTAGAAACACAGATTTAAGATATTGGGCAATAGTTACCGGGAGATGTAAGGAAGGAACTTAACGTTACTTTTATTTGACTCAATACTGACATTCAAAGACCAACAATATCCAGGGCAGAATGATTAAAAAATCAAGTGACACGCTTAGATCTTGCTGTATCTAAGCAAGTTTCTGATCTGCAAATCCTTTTCTAACACTGAAGCTCTGAAATTCATTTCCTTCGTCTGCTCAAACACTGTTCTGCAAAACAAAATCCTTGCTCCTTGTTGAAACATGCAGGTTTTTTGGAGGATTAATGGGTTGGTTGCAGAAAGGTTGGTTCCCTTCTGGACCATCTAGGGCCAGAATACCTCATATCAGAAAGGGGTTTCATATTTAAGCCAGAGATGAGGAAGAAATTATTCTCTCAGACAGTTGTGAATCAGTGGAATTCTTCAGAGCAGAGGTTTGTTGTGGCTGGGCCAATAAGTATATTTAAGGCTGAGATCAACAGATCTTTAAGCAATAAAGGTATCAAGGTCTATGGGGAAAGGCAACAAAGTGCAGATCAGACAGGATCTTATTGAATGGCAGAGCAGAGTTGATGGTCTAAATGGTCTCTTTCTGTTTGTAAACTCAATGGTCTTGAAATGAGGCTGCAAAACTCTCCGCAGTAAAATGTGCAAAATGAAAATTGCATGGAACCCTTCAGAAAGCTGAACCAAGGTGAGACATGGAAAGGGCAACACACAAATGATAGTCAATGTGGGTGATTGATCCGGAGTGATCTGTGTACCAGGGTAAACAGGAAAACTGGTCTTCAGCTCTCACATTGAGCTCGGCTCAAAGTTTTGGCAAAGATCTATAGCTCAGTTTGAGGGTGAGTTGTTGACTTGTTCGCCAAGCTGGCTTGTTCTTGTTCAGATGGTTCATCACCATGCTAGGTGACATCATCAGTAGAGCCTCCGTTGAAGCAGTGTTTTTCTCCTCTGCTTAGAATTTATACTGTTTGCTCTGTTATGGTGAGTAGTGTCATTTCTGGTTTTGATCTGTGTGGGTTTGTATAGGGGTCCAATTCTTTATGTTTGCTGATTGCATGATGGGTGGAGAACAATGCCTCTAGGAATTCCTGTGCATGTCTATGTTTGGCTCGGGCTACTATGGTTACCTTGTCCCAGTTAAACTGATGGCCTTCATTGTCTGAGTGTCTCGATATTAAGGAGAGTTTGTCATTCCGTTTTGCTACTAGTTGAAGTTTTTGAATTCCAATGTCTAGTTTCATTCCTGTCTCTCCGATGTAACATTTACAGTCATAATTGCATGGTATTTTGTAAACCACATTGGTTCTGCATGTTGTGGGAATGGGGTCTTTAATTCTTGTAAGTGTTTGTCATTGAGCAGCTGTGGGAGTGTCCACCACCATGACTCTGAGTGGTCTGAGGGGTCTTGTTGTCACTTCCAATATATTCTTGATGCATGACAGTGTGGCCAGCGTGTGAGGGCGTACTGTGTCCTTCTATTGTTGTCTGTTTAACATCCGCAACCTCACCAAAATTCCCTCACACAAGGTACTACTGCAGAAGACCAGATAATCCCAGTTCCCAGGCCTGGAATCAGAGTGTCAGTGGCCCAGCCACGAAGATACAATGGGAAATGTGGGATGGCAATGAGCGCACAGGGCTACTCTGTGGTTCCTGTCACACAATCGGTGAGCGTGCGGTCCTTCTATGATGGTACAGAGGTGCGTAAAATGCCGAGGCTGTGAGCTTGAACCACACCCAGAGATGCTTTTATTGACATGGAGCAGGGATTATTGGGTCATCGGGCTGTGGGAAATATCACAGATCAATGTTGGTCAAAACAGAATTTGTAAAAAGACTAGCTTCTTTTGTTGGTTCTTGAACTTTCCCAGGGAAATGTCTCAATTATCAACCATATTAGAGATTGCTCTCCCATCCCCTGAGAGACTCCCCCTGCCTGTTAAATTCACTTTTTGTATGTCTATCTCTGTCTTTGAAAACTTGATTTTAATTTCATATCCACGACCTTTTCATTGGAACCAGTTGAATTTTCATGTGTTTGACACCATTATGGAGAGGAAGTGAAACAACCTACCAGCTGTGGGGTGTGACAATGGAAGGCAGAAGGGTGAGAAAATGATGATCAAGAGAGTGGGGAACGATGATAGCCTTCAGATGAATTTGAATGTCATTGTTCACAACCCGGGGAAAGTTATCACCCACTGATAAATAACAATCAGAAAAATAACAATGACGGAAATTGCTGGTGAAACTCTTGAAGTCTGACGGCATCTGCGGAGAGAAAGCAGGGTTAATGTTCCCAGTTCAGTGACCCTTCTTTGGAATGAGGCATGTAACTGTTGGTTTTGCATTTACCAAAAGTTCGGTCAAATCATGAGTCTGCCCACCTGTGTGGGTTGCTGGTCTGCTTGGTCCCTTCGACGTTGTGTGTCTGTTAGTCAAACATTTATTTGTGTGTGTGTGTGTGTGTGTGTGTGTGTGTGTGTGTGGCGGAGAGGGAGCATGCTGGGCCCATTACCCAGAAGGTCACTGGATTGAAACCATTCTCTGCTGCTTACACCAACAAATTGATGTTTGTTAGCAGCTAAGTTAATTTTGCTCACATTGTCTCTGCACCAGCTTCTTGCTCTCAGTAACCACTTCAACCTACATTTAAAACACATTTATCCTGACATGGACGCACACTGTAAATGTTACAAACATGCACCAGCTGGTACTTTTTCCTTTCACTCAATCCCTTTCTCAACAGGAACCAACACCGGTGTGATGGTCCAAATGGCCTTCTCCTGTCTCTGTCACTCTGGGATGATCTGAACAGTGAAAGTTATCCTCTACAGTAAGGCAATACAGCGGAGAGATAGCAGTGCAGTGGTGATAATCCCTGGGGACTGAGACACAGCAGCTGCTGGAGTTTGAATTCAATGAATAAAATCTGGAAAGTAAACCTGAATTTCAGGAACAGAGGCCATGACTTTAATTTCCTGAAATCCCATTCATTCATGTCCCTTTGGAAGGGAAGTCCTTGCCTGGTCAGACATACAAGTGACTTGAGGCCCACAACAACATGGTTGATCCCTATCTGCCCTCTGACATCAGTTCAAGGTAAATTAGGGATGAACAACAAATGCTGTCCTGACCAGTGATACCCACCTCCTATGGGAGAATAAGGAAGAACAAAAACACATTCACAACAAGAAAAAAATAGGCCTTCTCTCTGCATTGACTTGAATTCACCTGATCGCCCAATCTGGACAGAGACAAGGATACCCACAGCACAGAGAAACCAGGGAAATTGCAGAATGAAGGAAGGATTCAATTACCCACTGAGGTGGAAACTCATTTAATCAGGTGTACTGGGGAGAGGTTGTTCACCAGTCCCATGTGTGGGAAGGGATCATTCAGAAAAATAAACTCCGGAGCCCGCACAAATTCACATATAGTTATACTCTGTTGTTATAGCTGCTGCGAATCCCCACCTCAGAAGGAACCATATCTTGACACCGGTTTCCAGTGGAATTCTGAGGGTTACTCACCCTGCAATGTTATCTCTGATTTCTCTCCACAGATGCTGCCAGTTCTACTGACCTTTTCCAGTAATTTCTGTTTTCTTATTTGTTTCTGATTTACAGCAATTGCAGTCCTTTCAGTTTTTAATCCAGTGGAGTTCCACTGCTTTCTGATGTATAACCATCATTAAATCCTAGTTGTAGAAGCCATAATTTAGAATAAATAATCATGTAGTTGACCATGACGAAGAAAACCGTGGACTGCAGGGAGTTATCAATCAAGTGGAAAGATAAAATGGTGAAAGGAATTGAATCCACAGGAGTGAGTGATAATGAATTTAGGGAGACTGAACTATGAAAGTGAGGAATAGTGAGTGGTGTAGAGGGACAAACAGACCTTGGAACGAACATTCACAAAAACCTGAATGTGGTTAGATAGGAAGATCAGGTGGTTGAGAGGGTTTGATATATTTTGGATGCACATTATTCAGCTGATAGTTCCAATTCAGCTTCTCATCAATATTAGCCCCCAGGATGATGATAATGGGGAATTCCATAAAGATACACCCAGTGAATGTCACTTGGCTGTGGTTAGATTCTCATTTCTCAGATTTGGTCATTATTTGTTGGTACTTGTTGGTGCAAATGTTCTTTGTCACATGGTAGGGTCACTTCAATGTTGTCCAGGCTCACTGCATTTAGATATCTACTGCTTTGGTATCCAAGGAGCCACAAACGGTGCTAAAGTATTGTGCAAGCATCAGCAAACATTCCCACTTCTGACCTTATGGCGCAGGGAAGGTCATTGATGAAACAGCTGAAGGTGGTTGGGACTAGAACCTGATCCTGAGGAACTCCTGCAGCTGAGACGATTGCCATCCTACAATCACAAGCCTCCCCTTCTGTATTCAGTATTATCAAACCAGGGTGAAGTAGAGTGAGGAGGGTAAGAGAATGTACATTGGAAACAGAGAAGGAAAAGGAGAACATTAAAACACAGAACAAGTAGAAAATAAACTTGTCCAAGCAGTGCAGCACAAGGTAACTGTCAAATACAACCATATCAGGTCAGAATTATTGTTGCTCCGACAGTTTAACTGCAGGTCCATAACAGTGAACCATCAACAGTTACTTAGGGCTCAGAAACTATCTGTATAGCTTAAGATAGTCACGTAAGTGTTACTCACCCAGCTGTGAGCTGACGGTCGGATAGAGAAGCTCTGAAGATAGTATGGAAGTGGAAGTCCTGTTGAAATTAGAGGACTCAGAACTTTGTCAGAAACTGAACAGCATCCTGTTTTTATAGTAAGTAAGTGAAATAATTTATTTCATATCAATGTCATATGCAACCATTTTTACATGAAAATGCCTTCACATGCTGTTTTGAGCTGTAAAAGGTGGAGTGTCTCCGAGCTAAACTTACAGACCTCTTCCACAAGTATGTGGTACAAGTTTGAATAAATTCACCTTGTTTCGATTTACTGAGGTCTGAAGATGCAATCTTTTCAAAAACCAGCTATCCAAGGAAGAATAATATTCTCTGGTTCCTATTGAACTTAGCTTTGTCATGATTCCTTAATACAATGCTCTGTCAAATGGAGCCTTAAGATAGTGGATAGTCACTCTCACATTTGGAATTCAGCTGTTTGGTCCATGTTTGCACTAAGAATGTAGGGAGGAGAGGAGATGAGTGGCCCTTGCTTAACTCAAACTGAGATCCATCACTATGATATGACAAAGCAAGAGCTGTTTGATGTTATGGTTGTCACCCTGTTTTGACTGCATTTACGTACTGACAGGCCAGACAATTGACTGAAGGCTTGTCCACACAGGCCACGTATATGGTTTCTCTTCACTGTGAATGACACTTGTTCCTTCCATATTCAAAGCTCCTGAGAATTAAGTGTTCCCGGCAGTTCTTGATCCAGTGTTTGAGTTGAGCAGCCTGTCAGTAAATGCTCCCTTTCCAATTCCCTGAAAAAATAAATTTACAACAGTTAAAAGTAGAATGAAAGCTGCTGGATTGTCACCTGGATCATTAAAAACTGCAGATGCTGTAAATCAGGAATGAAAAATAATTTGCTGGTAAAGCTCAGCAGATCTGGCAACATCTGTGAATGAAAAAAACAGGTTAATGTTTCAGGTCTGATGATCCTTTCTCAAGTTCAGAGGAAGGGTCACCGAACTCAAAACATTAACTCTGTTCTTTCCTTCACAGATGTTGTCAGTCTTGCTGAGCTATTCCACTTGGATCATTTGATATCTTTGAAAGGACAGAAGATGAAAAATACAGGACAAATCAGGCTGTGGGAACTGGCTACAGAGCCAATCATTATTTGTGCAGAGCCAGAGTGGGAGGTTTGAGTGAGACCACAACAATGCTGTCGGTGTAACAATACAAACCGTACAACTATCTGACCATAACCTGTGTCAGTCTGTAACTGGATACGTGTAAATGACCGAAGCTGGCTGAAAATGCATTCCTGCAAGCAGGTGGGAATTCATGGTCCTCCTTTCGATAATTAATTCCCCCTTTTGCACTGGTGGGATTTGTATTTGGAGTACTGTTGTCAGTTCTGGTCACCCGACTTAGAGAAGGTTGTTATGAAACATTTCAGGGCAGATTCAATAGACTAATACCTGGAATGAGTGGATTGCCTTAAAGGAACATCTGGAGGAAAATACAGGCTAGGTCTGTATTGTCTGGAGTTTAGAAAAGAAAGAGGATACTAAATTGAAACACGAAAGATCCTGAGGGGACCTGACCAGATGCATGGTGAAAACATGGTCCCTCTTGTGGAAGGATCTAGAACTGAGGTCATTGTTTAAAGGTAAGGGTGAGTCCATTTGAAATAGTGAGGAACATTTCTTTTCTCTCAGAGGGCTGAGAATCTTTGTGACTCCCTTCGGCAAAAGGCAGTGGATGCAGCATCTTTTTTTTTAAAAGGCAGAGACAGATTCTTGCTGACCAAGACAATGAAAGATATTCTGCGATATGCAGGTACATAGAACCGAGGTTGAAATTAAATCAGTGATTTTATTGAGTCGCAGAGCAGGCTCGAGGGGCCGAGTGACCCACACTTGTTCCTCATTCCTACGTTTGAATAAACCGCAGGACAAAGAAGCTCAGGTCTTGTCTGATGACTGCGGGTGAGGAGGGTGTTTGAGCTCCCACTTCACTCACCCAGTGGATTAGTTCCTCTCTACACCCCGACCAGCTTCAATTAACATTTGAAAAGTTTTAATCACATCAGCTGTCATCCTTCTAAGTTACAGGGAATACATCATTCCTGGTGAGATGATGCATTTTAATAGGAGAAGAGATCAGAAATTCGGAATCAGTTATCCATTCTGCCTCTCAAGCCTCAAAAAGGTCAAAGTTGATCTATTTTGGCTTCAATTCCACATTCGCACTTGGCCTTGATAGTCTTTTTAAAAACACATCCTGTGGGCATTGCTGGCTGTGTTTAACTGTCATTAAGAAAGTGGCAGTGATCTGTCTCCATGAACCACTGTAGTCCATGAGCGGTAGGTGGACGCATAATGCTGTTAGGGAGAGAATTCAGGATTTTGATCCAGCAACACTGAAGGTGTAGCGATACATTTCCAAGTCAGGATGGTGAGTGGTGTGGAGGGAATTCACACCCAACACAGAGTCTACAGCACGGAAAAACGTTCTGCTGACTCTGTCTGATCTTGACACTATCTTGCAAGTACTCTGTCATTCCATCTTTTATAGTGGACACGAACATATTTTTCCAACCAACAATTTTATGCAAATTCCCTGTTTTCTTTCTGACTCCGTTCTTACATATTGGGGTTACAGTAGCGATCCTCCAATCCATAAAAACTGAGTCTATAGAATTTGGAGGAAAACCAGTTGTGAATCTGCTATTTCTATTGCCACTTCCTAAGGTACTTTGAGATGAAGGTTATCAGTGTCTGGGGATTTATCTGCCTGTTATCCCATTAGTTGTCCCAATATCATTTTCCTACTAATTCTGATTCCACCTTCCCATTAGACCCTGTGATCCCCTTAATTTTGGGAGGTTATTTGTACCCTCCTTATTGAAAATCTCAGTCATATTTAATTGTTCCGCTATCACTTTGTACCCCATTATAAATTCCCTGTTTCTGCTTGTCAGGAGACCCTATATTCTTCTTGACCAGTCTTTCATTACCAATCTTCAACTAAGAGTTTAATGATGATTATGAAACCGCTGTTGATCGTCAGGAAAAAGCCATCTGGCTCATAAATATCCTTCAGGGAAAGGAACTGTTATCCTTCACCTGGTTTGGTCTGTGTGTGACTCCAGCCATACAGCAATGCAGCTGACACTTGATAGCCCTCTGGGCAATCACAGATGGGCAATAAATTCTGGCCAAGCCAGCAAAGTTCACATCCTGTGAATGAATATAAAACAAAATTCTGTTGGTTTGTATGGTCCCTGCAGCATGCACTCATGTTCTGTTTTCTCACTCTGATTAAATCCCTTTCTTTCCCTTTGCAGAAACCTAAACTGCTCCCAATCCTGTTGTCAGTTGTTTTATTGACCTAATTGTGTATGCTGCTTCCTTAAATTTAATACCTGTTCATTTCCCTTTCTGTGCTGTGGTTTGATCATGTTTCCCATTTTGTTCTTATGCCAGGCTGCGATGAAGAACTTCCACAGCTTGCCCACGTCCTCTTTCAACATTTGCCATTACCCATTTCCCATCATCCATTTACACACTGATTCACCATTTATCACAACTAGCTCGTGCCTCATATCATTTTAACTTCTTTCATTTAAATACAGGACCCAAGTCTCAGAAACAACATTCATCACTCTCCAGCTTTGTGAAGAATTCTATCCTATTGTGGTCCCTCATCCTTAAGGGCCCGTACTCAACTCGATTGTCAATTATTCCATCCTCATTATACAACACCCATCTGCTTCTTCAACATGTTGATTCATAAAATTGTACCATATAGACACTAAATATCCCTCCTGCACTGTACTGCTACAGTTGTGATTTGGACAATTTATAAGTAGGTTGCAGTCACCTGTAATTAAAGCCATAACTTTATGCCTTATATCTCTCAATTCCACCCTAATGCCTTCCCTAATATTACTGCAGCTTGGGTTCCATATGCAGCACTAAGGTCATTTTCTGTCCATTGGTGTTTCTCAGCTCAATCCAAACAGACTCTACTTCACTACACCCTATATCCTGGCTCACATCAGTTTCCTGTTTTAATCAGCAGCTCCTGACAAATCCTTTTCCCTCTTTCCTGCCCAATCCATCTTCCTCAGACAACCCACTTATTCCAGGTTTCAATCTTGTAAACCTCCTCTGAGCTACTTTGAATAAACGAAGAGAAGACCAAAACCTGCAGACAGTATTCGAGATCTGGTCTGACCCCTTCCTTGTACAAATGAAGCAGAACATCTTCTCATTGATTATTATTTGTTGTCATAATAAGGGAGATGGCCTAGTGGCGTTCTGGATTTCAGAGAGATCCTAATCAATTGGTGCAATGGGCTGAGTAATGGGAGATTGAATTTTATTTGGATAAATGTTTGTTTTACCACAACACAATACTTCACAAAGGCAGGACTTGCACAATTAATGCTTGGGCTCTGGGTAGTGTTGCAGATCAGGAAAAAAAAACCTCGGGTTTCAGGTACATCATTCTTTGAAATTTGCATCACAGGTAGACAGGGTGGTGAGGAAGGCATTTAGCACACTTGTCTTCATTGCTCAGGCCTTTGAGTACAGGAGCTGGGAAGTGATGTTGGTGAGTCCTCTTCTGGAGGACTGTGCGCTGCTCTGGTTGTCCTGTTATGGGAAGAATATTGTTAAACTGGACTGGGTTTGGAAAAAAAACTTACCATGATATTGCCAGGAATGGAGGGGTTGAGTTATAAATATACGCTGGATTGGCAGGATCTTCTTTCACGGGAAGTAAGAGGTTGAGGGATGACCTTGTGTAGTTTTAATAAAATAATGAGAGACACAGATAAGGAATAGCAAAGGTCGTTTCCCTCAGGTGGGGGATTTCAAAACCAGGGGCATATTTTTAAAATGAGAGGAGAAAGATTTTTAAAAAACTCATGACGGGCATCTTTTTGTTTTATTTAGAGTGCTCAGTGTGTGGAACGAACTGCCAGAGGAAGTGATGGATGTGGGTAGTTACGATGTTTGAAAAACATTCAGATAAGTACATGAATTTGAATGGTTTGGAGCGAATATGGGCCAATTGCAGGAATTTTTTTTAAATAAGGAAAACATTGCTGCTATCACTGGAAGAGATGCTTCTGAAAAATCATCCCATGAAAACATATGCTGAAATTAGAAATAAGAAAGGAGCAATCATCTGACGGGATTGTACCATAGGCTTCCTAATAGTCAGAGGGAAACTGCGGAACAAATATCCAGAGGGATCTCAGATACGTGTAAGAATAATAAAGTTATAATAGTTGGTGATTTTCAGTTTCCAAACATTTACCGGGACTGCCAGTGTGTAAAAGGTTTAGATGGTGAGTATTTTGTGAAATGTGTTCAAGAAACTTTTCTTTATCAATAAATCGATGTTCCTATGGAAAAAAAAAGGCGGAGCAAGTGACTGAAGTGACAGTACAGGGAAACTCTGAGTCTTGTGACAGAATTACTATCAGTTTCAAAACAATTATGGAACAGAATATGCCTTCCAGAAAAAGTAAAAGCTTTAATTGGAGGAAGGCAAATTTTAATGCTATAAGAAAAGAACTCTCAACACTTCTGAGGAAGGATTAACAGACCTGCAACATTAACTCCGATTTGTCGCTCACAGATGCTGCCAGACCTGCGAAGCTTTTCCAGCAGCTTCTGTTTTTATAACTTTCAAAAGTTGACATGAGTAGACGGCAGGTATAAGGATGTCTGATAAGTGGGGGGCTTTCAAAAATGTGACAATTCAGAGTCATTATGTCTCTGTAAGAGTGAAAGGTAAGGCTGGTAGGATTAGAGAACAATGGGTGAAAAAAGATACTCAGGTTTTAGTCAGGAATTTAAAAAAAATAAATTAGTAGATATAAAAAAAATTGGCTCAAATGAATCTCTTGAACAGTGTAAACAGTGTTGGGGGCATTCTTAAACAGGAGATCAGGATGGCAAAAAGGCAACATGAAACTGCCTTGGTTGATAAGCTGAAGAATAATTCAAAGAGTTTCTACAAGTGCATTAAAAGCAAGAGAGCACCGAGAGGGCAAGCAGGGCTCCATAAAGATGAAAGAGATCAACTCTGTGTTGAGCATCAGGAGAGGAGAGAGATTTGAAAGGAATATATTGCATCAGTTTTTACTGTTGAGAAAGAAATGGAGGGGGTACAAGTCAGGGGTAGAAATATTTTGGTTTGAAAACAGCTCACGGAGATGGGGGAGATTTTTAATGAATATTTCTCCTCAGTGTTTACTAAGCAGAGAATCATGGATGCTAAGGAAACAAGGGAAGCAAGTGGGGATGTTTTGGACCATCGAGGTGGCGTTTGCAGCCTTAAAGCACATTAAGTTGATAATTCCACTGGATCTGATGAAGTCCATCTTCGGACACTGTGGGAGGCTGGGGAAGAAATTGCAGAGACCCTTGCAGAGATTTTTCCCTTCATCTTTTCTCACGACTGAAATTCCAGAAGACTGGAGGGTGGCTAATGTTGTTCCATTGGTTAAGAAAGGTAGCAAAGACCAGCCAGTGAACCAGTGGAAGACAAGGTATTGAAGATGATATTTAGAGAGTGGATCAACCAAAGCTGGGATATTCAAGATCTGATTAGGGTTAGTCAGCATGGATTTGTGCACAGGAATCATGTCTGACAAATCTATTCAAGTTTTTTGAGGAGGTAAGCAGGAGGATTGATGAGTTTAGGGCAGCGAATGCTATCTATATGGACTTTAGTAAGGCCTTCAACAAGGTCCCATACGGCAGCCTAGTCATGAAGGCTCAGTTGTGTGGGATCCAGGGAGAGCTAGATCATGGGATTCGAAATTGGGTCGATGGTAGGAAGCATAGCGTGATGGCTGAACTTTGGTTCTCAGACTAGTGGCCTGTGGCTAATGGTGTGCCACGGGGGTCAATACTGGGATCATTGTTATTTGTCCCTTACATAAATGATCTGGATGTGAATGTATATGGCATGATTAGTAATTTTGTATCATCTGCAAACTTAAGAGGTATTGCTGAGGTATCAAAAATTACACGGGGATTGTGATCAGATGGGGAAGTGGGCTGAGGATTGCCAAATGAAATTCAACACAGCTAAGCGTGAGGTGTTAGCATTTGGAAAGTTCAGCCAAGGAAGGAGTTATACAGTAAATGGTGAAGTTCTGAGGAATATTGTGGAGCAGAGAAACTGAGAAGCACAAGTGCATAGTTGGTTGAAAGCAGCATCACAGGTAGACAGGGTGGTGAAGAAAGCATTCAGCATCCTGGCCTTCTTCGGTCGATGCATTGCATATAAGAGTTGGGATGTTATGTTAAAGGTGTACAGGTCATTGGTGAGGCCACACTTGCAGTGTGGTGTACAGTTTTGGTCACCCTGTTTCAGGAAAGGCATAGTTAAACTGGAAAATGTGCAAAGAAGAGTTACGAGAATGTTGCTAGGAATACAGGCAAGTTCTAAGGAGAGGTTGGCCAGGATTGGACTTTATTCCTTGGAATGGAGGAGAATTAGGGCATACCTTACTGAGGTGAATAAAATCATGAGGGGCAGAGATAGGATGAATGCACGTAGTCTTGTTCCCAGGGATGGGGAATGGAAAACTAGAGTGTACAGATTTAAGGTGAGAGAGGTCAGATTTAAGGAGGACGTGAGGGGCAACTTCTTCACACAGACAGTGGTGCATATTTGGAATGGGCTGCCAGAGAATGTGGTTGAGACAGGTACAATAGCAACGTTTAGAACACATTTGGGCAGGTACATGGATGGAAGTGTTAAGTGGGGATATGGACCAAATGCAGGCAGTTAGAAATTGCTGAGTGGGTACCATAGTCAGCACAGACCAGTTTGGGCCGAAGGGCCTGTTTCCATGCTGTATTACACTCTGACTTTAAACCTCCAGTTCCTGCTTTAGTGCATCAAACCATGCTGTGTGAAGTTAAAGAGAAAACTTGGGGCCCCTTTGCAGAAATATTTGCATCATCTATAATTACGGGTGAGGTGCCAGATGACTGGAGAGTGGCTAAAATTGTGCCTTTGTTTAAGGGATATCAGGAGAAGCCTGGGAGCTGTAGACCTGAGTCTGACTTCGGTTTTGGGTATGTATTTGAAGGTAATTGTCAAATGTAGGATTTATGTATTTGGAGAGTCAAGGAATGATTAGTTGATTGAGTTTTTTGGAGAAGTAGCAAAGAAAATTATTAAGGGCAGAATGGTGGATGTAGTTTATTTTGACAAGAGTAAAGTTTTTGACAAGGTTCCACAAGGTGGACTAATTAGTAAAGTTAGATCGTATGGGATTCAGGGGGAGCTTGTCAGCTGGATACAGATATGGCTTAGTGACAGGACACAGGGACTGGTGGTGGAGGGTTGTTTATCAGACCGGAGGCCTGTTCCCAGAAGTGTTCCACAGGAGTCAGTGCTCGCTCCAATTTTGTTTGACCTTACATAAAAAAAGCGATTTAGATTAAAATAGTGGAGACATGGTCAGTAAGTTTGCAGATGACTCCAAAATAGGCAGGATAGTGGACAGTGACGTAGGCTGTCCAGGATTACAAAGAGATCTTGATTTACAGGGTTAAGAGGCTGAGGAATGGCAGGTGGTGTTTAATTTGGATAAAGGCGAGGTATTTCATTTTGGTAAAACAAACAAGATCAGTATTTGTACAATTAAATGTAGGGCCTTGGGGTTAGTGTTGTCGAACAGAGAGACCTCAGGGCTCAGGCCCTTAATTCTGTGAGGTTGGCATCACATGTAGAAAGGGTGGTTAAGTCGGTGTTTAGCCTGCTTGCCTTCACTGCTCAGACCTTTTGAGTACAGGAGGTGGGACGTCATGTTGAAATTGTGCAGAACATCAGTGAGGCCTCTTCTGGAGTAATGTGTCCACTTCAGATCTCCTGTTCTTCAAAGGATATCATCAACCTGGGGAGGATTCAGCAAAGATTTAGCAGGAAGTTGCCAGGAGTGGAGGTTGAGAATCATAAGGAGAGGCTTGATTGGTTGAGGCATTTTTCCATTGCAGTCTCAGAATGGAGGGGTGATTTATATGTTTATATAATCATGAAGAGTACACCTAAAGTGAATGGGAGATCCCTTTTCATTTGGGAGGGGAAATTCAAGACAAGGGAGCTGGACGAAGCAAACTGAAACGTTCCCGGTTCATGCCTGAATCTGGACAGTTCTTATTGCCAGACTATTTGACGAAGGGCCAAACAGATGGAGGTTAGGTGATGCTTCTCGTGGCTGGATTAGCTTTCTACTCTGTGTGGCTTCATGCTACACTTACAGTCTATAGGTTACCAGTACTGGAGGGTATGAGTTATGTGGAGAGACTGGGGCTTCACTGGAAAATAGGAGGTTGAGCAGTGACTTTTGAGAGGTTTATTAAATCGTGAGGGGTATAATGTGAACAGCAAGGGCCTTCTCCCTTGGATAGGGGAGTCCAAAACTAGAGGGTATTTTTTTAACGGGAGAGGAGAAAAATTTGAAGGGCAGTAAAGGGGAACTGTTTCAAACAGAGGGTCGTTTCTATGTGGAATGAACTGCCAAAGGAAGTGAAAGATGCAGGTACACTTCCAACATTTAAAAGACATTTGTACAGGTACATGAATGGGAAAGCTTTAGAGGGATATGGACCCAACTCAAGCAAGTGGGACTCGTTCAGTTTGGGAAGCCTGGTCAGCATGGACAAGTTGTAATGAAGGAGGCTAGAGAACGCAGAAATTTTTTTGATATTTTGAAAATAGTTCACATTACAGGAGATGAAGTGCTAAATGTCTCAGAAAATATAAAGATTGATAAATCTCCAGTACCTGATCTCGTGTATCTGAGGATATTGTGGGAAGTAAGGGAGGAGGTTGCAGAAATATTCGTATCATCTATAAATATGGGTGGGTGTGACATGACTGGAGAGTGGCTGATATTATCCCTTTGTTTTAGAAGGGATGTGGGAGAAGCCTGAGAACTATGAACCTTAGCCTAACACTGGAAAACAGTGACAGAATTAGGTTGGTGTGGATTTATGAAAGGGAAATCATGTTGGACAAAACTGCCGGAATGTTTCAAAAATGCAACATTTAGAGTTGAAAAGGCAGTGGATGTGGCTTATGTAGGCTTTGAGAAGGCATTCAAACTCCCCACATAAGAGATTAGCACGTAAATTTAAAGCATGAGAGATTGGGTATTCACAGGGATACAGAACTGTTTGGCACACAGAAACAGTCAGAATAAACAGTCATTTCTTGTATGCCAACCAGTGCCCAGTGTGGAACTGTGGTCCATGGTGGATCCCAGGTATTCATACAATCAATTTATCATTTAAATGAGAAATGCGTCTCAGTTCGAGATTATCCAGTTGGATTACAAAACTAGGAAAACACAAGTCACTGACAGTCAGCATGCAGGTGTAGCAGGGGGTGAAGAAGGCAAATGGTATTTTGACCTGCAGAGTTAGAGCGTTTGAGTACAGGAGCAGGGATGTCTTACTGAAATTGTACAGGATCTTGGTGAGACCACACCTGGGATGGTATGTGTAAATTTGGAATTTTTATCTGTGGAAGGAATTTCTGGCTACAGAGGCTGTTCACAACAGTTGATCAGACTGATTCCTGGGATGGCAAGACTTACATATAAGGATAGGATGGATTGGTTAGGATGAAATTCACTGGAGTTTAGAAGAACGATGAAAGATTTCACAGAAACCAAAAAAATTCTAGGTAAATACAGGAAGGATGTTATCAATGACCAGGGAGTTGGAGCTTAGGGGCATGGACTCGGCTGTGAAGAATTGAAATGAGGAAATTTTAAAAAAATACAGAGACTGGTGACCCTGTGAAATTTGCTGCCACAGAAAGCAGTTAAGGCCGAACACTGGATGTTTCCAAGAAGACGATAACATGTATAGTTGTCGGGGCTTAAGGGATCAAAAGAACTGGCTCTAAAGTGGGAGGAGGCTGAGTAGAATGATCAGCCATGATCAAAGTGACTAGCGGAGAAGGATCGAAAGCTACAATGGCCTGCGCCTGCTCCTATTTTCTATGTTTCTATTCTGTTGAAGGTGGAATATAAGAACAAAATGACAACAACAGACACAAAAAACAGCACGACCTTATCACCACTGGATGAAAATCCTACAACTCCTTTCCAATTTGCAACATGGGAGCTACATCACCACGTGGATTGCAGCAGTTCAAGAAAGTGCAGTGTGATTTTGGAAGCTTCTGCAGTGGCTGCTCTGTCTCTCATTTTCAATCCAGTTTTCAAGTTGTTGAATGCCCTGAGAAAAGTAACAGAGTATGTCAGAAATATCTTTGGAAGTTTGCTGATACTGGGGGAAGCAAGGGGTGGGATAGGGGCTGGAGGTACAGAAGTGGGTAAAGTGGGGGAAGAGGGACAATGAGAGAAACAACTGGCTGGATTTTGTCGGGGGGTGATGGGTGAAGAATAACCCCAATATCCAAACCACACGGACCCACCCTGTTCAGCTCTCTCCCTCCACTCTGTGGTCTTTCTCTGAGCCTCTGTCACACCAGCAGCTAGCTCAGCATCAAAGATGTGCATTTGGCCCAGTTTTAAAGTCCTTCTGTTTGACAACATTCTCTCCCAGACTTGCTGGCACCAGTTCCCAGATGCGGACCTTATTAATGGCCAAAAGAGTCCACACAGTTTTCCAATAAGAAACAACCTGCAATCGACTTCCAGGCCTGGCCTCAGAAGCCAATAATTGATTTTGCATTTTTTGGAGCACAATAGCTGCTCACAGTCCAGACGTCACCGTTCAACTCTCAGATTCAAGTCAAAAATGACTTTTTAAAAACTCAAAACAAAAGTCAGCGAGGGTGCTAACACAATACGCAATGGAAAGACCTCGAACCAGTGAGTGCACATTGGAGTTCTGCTTTACTGAGAACACCTCTCATTGCTGTAATCACATTCTGAAGTGGCTTGACAGGGTAAAAGCTGACAGGACTTTCCCGCTCACAGGACAGTCTAGGCCTGTTTCAGGGAGGAAGCCTGAGGCTCTCTGCAAACTAAACGCGGTACTGGAAGACCCCTGTTTGGGACCTGAGACCTAAACTGAGCAATCACGCAGCCCTCTTGCTGGAATACAGCACCGAAGCTGCCCTCCCCTTTAACCTGTACTCACCACTTGTGGCTCTCATGGAGGACCATTTCATTCCGGATATCTCTCCCAGTACGCATGCTCACAGTCACAATGAGCTGTGCGCATGCTTCATAGCTGAATACGCCGGTTTGAGATAATGGGAACTGCGGATGCTGGAGAGTGTGAGATAACAAGCTGTGGGGCTGGATGGACACAGCAGGACAAGCAGCATCTCAGGGGCACAAAAGCTGGTGTTTCGGGCCTAGACCCTTCTTCAGAAAAGGGGGATGGGGAGAGGGTTCTGGAATAAATAGGGAGAGAGTGGGGAGGCGGACCGAAGATGGAGAGAGGAGAAGGTAGTTGGCTGTTGGTTTGTTCGCCGAGTTTGGCAAATGAATTGCAAACGTTTCGTCTCCAGTCGAGAAGCCATCATCAGTGCGTAGCTGCTGCTGCGTAGGAGAAGATAGGTGGAGAGGAGGCAGGCAGGTCAAAGAGGCAGGGATGGAGCCAGTAAAGGTGAGTGTAGGTGGGGAGGTAGGTAGGGGATAGGTCAGTCCGGGAAGGACGACAGGTCAAGCGGTCAGGATGAGGTTTGTAGGTAAGAAATGGGGGTGTGGCTTAAGGTGGGAGGAGGGGACAGGTGAGTGGAAGAACAGGTTAGAGAGGTGGGGACGAGCTGGGCTGGTTTGGGATGCAGTGGGGGAGGGGAGATTTTGGAGCTTGTGAAATCCACATTGATACCATTGGGCTGCAGGGTTCCCAAGTGGAATATGAGTTGCTGTTCTGTCACCTTCAGGTAGCATCATTGTGGTGCTGCAGGAGGCCCAGGATGGACATGCCATTTGTAGAATGGGAGGGGGAGTTGTTTAGTTCGAACCGAGCATGGGTGATCTGCAAAGTTGTCCCCACGCCTCCGCTTGGTTTCTCCGATGTAGCGGAGCCACAATGGGAACAGCGGATGCAGTCTGGCACATTATCAGATGTGCGGCCTGGGATCGAGGTGAGGGGGGAGGGGTAGGGGCAGCTGGAGCACTTCCTGCGGTTGCAGGGAAAAGTGCCGGGTGTGTTGGGGCTGGAGGAGAGTGTGGAGCGGACAAGAGAGTCACGGAGAGAGTAGTCCATCCGGAAAGCAGACAAGGGTGGGGACGGGGTGTGAGGGATGAGTTGTTCAAAATGTGGGAGACGCGGTCGAGGGAGTTCTCAACCACTGAGTGGGGGGAGGTTGCCGTCCTTGAAAAACGAGGACATCTGAGATGTACAGGGGTGGAACTCATCAACCTGGGAGCAGTTGCGGCAGAATTGGGAATAGGGGATGGCATTTTTGCAGGAAGGTGGGTGGGAGGAGGTGTATTACAGGTAGCTGTGGGAGTCAGTGCGCTTGAAATGGATATTGGTTTCTGGGTGGTTGCCAGAGATGGAGACAGAGAGATTCAGGAAGGAGGGAGAGGCATTAGAGATGGTCCAGGTGAACTTAAGGGTGTGGTGGAAGGTGTCAGTGAAGTGAATGAACTGTTTGAGCTCCTCGTGGATGCATGAGGTGGCGTGGATGTCGTCATCACTGTAATGGAGGAAGAGGTGGAGTTTAGGGCCTGTGCAAGTATGGAAGAGGGATTGTTCCACATAACCTACAAAGAGGCAGGCACAGCTTGGGTCCATGTAGGTACCCATGGCCACCCCTTTTGTAGGTAGTGGGAGGAATTGAAAGAGAAGTTGTTGAGGGTGAGGACGAGTTTGGCTAGGCGGATGAGGGTGTCAGCGTTGGGGCACTGGTTGGGCCTGCGGGATAGGAAGAAGCATGGGGAATGCGGGTGGAAAGGAACTGGACGTCCATGGTAAAGATGAAGTGTTGGAGACTGGGGAATTGTAAGTTTTGTAGGAGATGGAGAGTGTGGGTGGTGTCACAGACGTAGGTAGGGAGTTCCTGGGCTAAGGGTGAAAAAATGAATTCCAGTTAGGTGGAGATAAGTTCAGTGGGGCAGGAGCAGGCAGAGATAATGGGTCAACCAGGGCAGGCAGGTTTGTGGATTTTGGGAAGGAGATAGAAGTGGCCGTTGCAGGGTTGGGGAATGATGAGGTTGGAGGCTGTGGGTGGGAGGTCATCTGAGGTGATGAGGTTGTGGATGGTTTGGGACATGATGGTTTGGTAGTCGGGCGTGGGGTCATGATTAAGGGGGCAGTAGGAGGTGGTGTTGGAGAGTTGGCGTATAACCTCAGCGATGTAGAGGTCAGTGCACCATACCACAACTGTGCCTTCCTTGTCCATGGGTTTTATGGTGAAGTTGGGATTGGAGCAGAGGGCTGTACGTTCTGCAGGGAAGAGGTTGGAGTGAGTGCGAGGGGTGGAGAGGTTGAGGCATTTGATGTCACGGTGGCAGTTGGTGATGAAGAGGTCGAGGGAGGGTAGAGGACCTTCGGATGGTGCCCAGGAGGAGGGGGTGCATTGGAGGTGAATGAAGAAGTCAGTAGAGGGAGGGTTAGGCTCACGGTTAGAGAAGTAAGCATGGAGGCAGAGGCGGCGGAAAACCTACTCAATGTCCAAGCGTGACCGGTATTGATTGATGTGTGGGTGAAGGGAGACAAAGGTGAGCCCCTTACTGAGGACTGATCGTTTGTCCTCAGTAAGGGGGAGGTCTGTGGGGATGGTGAAGACTCGACAGGGCTCAGTGTTTCTGTCTCCTCTGGAGCTGCTAGCTGTGGAGGCTGTGGGTGGAGTGACATCGGAGATGGTTGTGGGTGGAGTTGCATGGGCATGGGCGGAGTTGGATCGGTGGTGGGCGGAGTGCCGTTTGCGCTGGTGGTGGGAGGAGCAGGGTAGGAGGAGGCAGCTGCGTTGACGGTAGGTGTGTCCTCAGTGTCTATGGTGTTGGACATGGAAATGGAGGTGGTGGCATTCGCTGTCCCGGGAACGGTGTATCCTGCGGCGGAGGATGTGACGTCATCCCCAGTTGCTCCGAGAGTGGCCACATGGCCAAAGCTGGCGGGCACATTTTGGGCGAGTTCTTGTGTCGGGTTGGGGATTTGGGAGGTGTAGGTTGCCCGTTTTGGATGGTAGGCACCAGGAAGTTTACTGTACTTACGGTTTTTTGTCTCCACTGAAGCTGAGTAGAATTGTGAGTTCAGGTTCTGGATCCTACGAAGAATAAAAAAACAGGAGAGGTCCTTTGCAGGTCTGAGAGAGGGAGGCTCTGAGCTGGGGTAGGCTGGATTGCAGTGCCTGGAGTTGCCATCGCATTTCTGCGAGTGTGTGTTTCAGGAGTCACAGGGAAAGATGCTTCTGAAGTGTCTTAATGTTCTGGATGTAGACATTGTCACATTTGGGGCCAAGTTGGGAAGGCTTGAATGTGGACTGTAGTCCAATGGGGATGATCTGGTTCCGTAGGCAGGTACTAAGGAAGGTGATGTGGCTGTCGTACCTGGTTTGCTGCAGGGCATGGTCGAGCAGTTTCAAGGCCGAAGAGGACACTTTTTGGCCACTTTTCCAGGGTAATGGTGAGACTGCATGAGGCTGTGTGCATGATGAAATCAGAAGCCATCCGGGGATGATTCACCGAACTGATTCCTGTGAGAAGTATTTATCTTCAGAGGAAATCATGACCAGACTGGCCCTGGATTTATTGGACTTTAGGCGAATGACACACCATCTTGTTTAAACGCAAAATATTCCAAGCAGTCTTTTCAAGTTGAATGCTGAAACATTATTTCCATTTGTGCACGAGATTACCACCAGTGGATGGACTGTAAACTGGAGAATATTTCATTGAGACAATGTTGACTTATTTCTTTTACCCTTTCAAAGGATTGTGTGTTTATGGAAATCTTTCCAGAGAGAGATGGAGGATAAATCATTGAATATTCCTAAGGGAGAGGCAGACAGATTCTTGACTGAGAATAACACACCAATGTTATAAGGGGTGGAGAGGAACGTTTATTTGAGGCCACATCATTCAAGAGCTCACCGCATGGAGGACTTGGTTTGATTTTTCTAATCACTTACTCCTGATCCAAGTTTTCACATGGCCACGAAGGCTCTGCCTTTCAGAATGATGGGTACAACTTCCAAATATGATTTTTAAACGACACTATGAAAATACTCAGGAAAGCTTCATGGTTTTTCAGCAAGATCAGAGAGACAGAACAAAGTTAAAATCTCAATAAAACTTCTTTAGTAAACAGATTGGGCTGAATATATGTCTTTAATAGTACAGATTACTTTTATTTGGAGTGTTGAGATGACTTTTGTTGGCAAGACCAGCATTTATTGCCTCTGTCTAATTTCCATTCAGAATATGATGGTGAAACCCAGGGACACTAACATATGTTTCATGGAGACTTTCAGGATTCTGAAGAAGTGTCAGTGAATGGACAATGATATAGATTCAAGCCAGGATGCTGTGTGGTCTTGGAGATTGTAATCCTCACCACTTGATGCTCACAACATATGGAAATTGTGATCAGAGATAATGGGAACTGCAGATGCTGGAGAATCCAAATAAGAAAGTGTGAAGCTCGATGAACACAGGAGGCCAAGTAGCATCTCAGGAGCACAAAAGCTGACGTATTATGGAAATTGTGAGACTGCTTTTTCTGTTTTCAAAAATTAAGGTCAGAGAGCCATTCAGCATAAAAACAGGACCTTCACATCAACATGTCTATTCCAATCAAAAAAACAAAACTACATTAATCACACTTATCTTGAAGTCAACACCCACTAGGCGTGGCATTTTGAGTGCTTTCCAGCTGCTTCAAAAAATGCTGCGTTATCTTTAATTATCTGTCACCTGAGCTGTGATTTGTCTATTTCTTTCACATTATGCATGAACTGCATTTTGCAAATATATCCCACAACCTCAAAGACAGCAATTAGCTCTATAGATCAATATTTTTTCTGGAAAATCAGACCTTTTTAATTCATTTGGGATTTTAGTGTAGCTAGACCGGCATTAATTGACCTTGAAAACTTCCAGCTAGAAGTTCGCCAAATTGGAAATGTGGTGGACACTGAAAAAGGTTACTTCAGAGTACAATGGGATCTTGATCAGATGGGACAATGGACCAAGGAATGGTAGGTAGATTTAATTTGAATAAATCTGACATGTTGCATTTTGGAAATCAAATTGGGGCAGCACTTGTGCTCTAAATGGTAAGGCCCTGGGGAGTATTGCTGAGCAATGAGTCCTGGTGTGCAGGCACTTGGTTCCTTGAAAGTTGATTCAGAGATAGATAGGATAGTAAAGAAAGCATTTAACACAGAACATAGAATAGTACAGGCCCTTCGGCCCTCGATGTTGTGCCGAAATGTGAAACAATCTGAAGTCCATCTAAACTACACTGTTCCATTATCATCCATATGTTTATCCAATGACCATTTAAATGCCCTTAAAGTTGGGAATCTACTCCTGTTGCATTTGGTACAACTTGCCTTTATTGGCCAGTGCATTGCGTGTAGTTGTTGGGAGGTCCTGTTGCGGCTGTACACTGGTTAGGCCACTTTTGGAATATTGCATGCAATTCTCGTCTCCCTGCTATTGGAAGGATTTTGTGAAAACTGAAAAGGTTCAGAAAAGATTGATAAGAATGTTGCCTGGGTTGGAAGGTTTGAGCTGCAGGGAGAAACTGAAGAGGCTTTTGCCTGGAGATTCGAAGGCTGAGGGGTGACCTTACTGAGATTTATAAAGTCAGGAGGAGAATAGATAGGGTATCTAGACAAGGTGTTTTCAGCATGATGGGGGAGTCCAAAATTAGAGGGTGCGAGTTTAAGGTGAGCTGGTAAAGATTTAGAAGGAATCTCAGGGGTAACTTTTTCACACAGAGGGAGGTGAGTGTGTGGAATGAGATGCAAGGAGAAGTAATGGAGTTTGGTACAATTACAACATTTGAAAAGATGGGTCTGTGATTAGGAAAGGTTTAGAAGGATATGTGTCAAAAGCTAGCAAATAGGACAAGATTTATTGGGGATATGTAATTGGTATGGATGAAGAGAACTGAAGCCTCTGTTTCCATTCTTCACAACTTTCTGACTCTATGATTTGGTGAATTTCTGATGAATAGTTACACACAGGATATTTGTCACTGGAAGTTGATTATCTCATTGAATATCAAGGTGGTGCTTTTGGATTGCCTCCTGTTGGAGATAATTCCTAACCGGCAACACTGAAGAACTGTTCGTGTTAGCCATTCATCAGCTAAACCTGAATGGTGCCACATATTTTGGAATAACGACATAGACTACTGCAGGAACTGAGGACTGTGAAGCGGTGCTGAGGAATATGATCTGTTAGTTTGTAAGCATTCACAATCTTGGCTCAAACAGAAACATTCTCTTTGGAAATGCATATTCGAGTGGCACGAACATGGAACCAGATCATGGAAACAGCAGTGGAGTGGAGTGGGGATTAAAAACCGGCAGGAAAACAAATACATTCTCAAAGTGTGTGCATGGGAAGAAGGAGTTTATTCATCTTTTAGGAATGACGCCATAACAGCTAAAATATTTTATTCTAATGAAGGGAAAGCTGTGTCCATTTTATTGGTTTCGTTAAAATAATGGCGATAAACAGCTGGAATAATCTTGCACTGACCATTTGAAAAATCCTGTATGTCTTCAGAGATAGCTGGGCTGTCCTCGGCTGAGTAAGTGCTGATACTGTCTGAGTGATGCTGTTTTGAAACACATTCTGAGCACAGTTGATGGAACAGACAAACAAGTACCATTGGCCAGTACTTCAGAATACATCAGACCTTTCATGGCTGCTCCCACACAGAACCATACAATTGAGAAAAGGCCCATTGAGATTACACCACCAGATGCTGATCCAAATGCTTTTAAAGTTTGGGATGTTACCTGCCTCAACCACGCTCCTAAGCAGTGCAATCCAGACACCAACTAGCCTCGTCACAAATAGGACAAACATCTGCTGACAGAATCGGAAGTCCGCACCGAAAAAAAAGCTTTGGAATATTGTGAGAACAATGAGCACAGTGTTCTGTACTTTCACTCATTCGTGTTTTAGCTCATGTTCCAACATCATTTGAAGTGAGATCAGAGTAACTTGCCATGCCACCCATGTTACTTCACTCATTGTGGCATTGTGGACCCTGAACAAAAATGTGATCAATGCAAATTGGAGACAATCCTGCACTGGTAATGTCCTCGACTCGACAATGGGGAAATCAGTCTCTGAAAGTAGTCATTCAAGTCACTTGTCGTCCTGCATAGGCACTAAATTGCTGTTCCTTGACTATAATGTATTGAAAAAAAAATCCTGGAATCCCTAACAAACAGCTCTGTGTGCATGTCTGCAGCATTTGGATTGGAAGTGTTTCAGGAAGGCAGCTCACTGTTACTTTCTCCAGAGCTATTGGTGATGACAAATAAACTCAGCCTTTGCTAGTGCCTGCTAAAACCCATGGTTGAGTGCGTCCTATTAAAAATATCAGGATATTTTATGTTTTCAAAGTTGAGCCCAAAGTCTCAGAAAGGTAAGACTTTGCTGGATGAGTGTAACCCCAGCGAAATCAGGAGCACGGTATGACATTGAGTTAAGGATCCACATCGTTTTCAATAAGAGGACTGATTGTGCGATATCAGTGCCACTGAGTTCAAACTTTTCATGGCAGTTTATCTCAATGTAACATGCCATCGAAACTTGGGATCTTTATTAAAGAAACTTTGCAATGTCTCCTTTAATGACCTTTCACAAATACTTGAAGGTCAACTCAAATGGCAGCTTCACTGTTGTGATTCAGATCAGACAAATTGTGACAGTCCAAAAGAAAGAAAAGAAATGTTGGAATAAAAATTATCATGTCTAGCAGCATCTGCAATATGACTTTTTCAGAATAGATTCATTACAGACCAGATCTGTTAACTCAAAACCTGTCTCCAGATGTTACCTCATATATTGTGTTTCTCCACTAACTTCTATTTCAGGTTTCCTTAATCTCCAGAATTTTGCTTTTCTTGATAGGTCCAGATGTTGAACTTGGTTATATTTGGACAATATCGTCCATCCCTGATTCCGTGAGAGCCATTGGGCTGACAACAGGTGTATTACACCAGTGTCTGTTTCTTTATTAAAAATATTCTGTGAATATCATCCTCAATGCAGGAATTTCAGGAAATTGATTTTGATTGAAAGTAAATTTCCAAGGCAGCTGCACTTCATGAGACAACAGAAATAGGTTACTCATGATGGCACAATCTGTGCCCGTCACTGAAAGTGTTTCCCCTTAGGCTCTGAAGCCTTTTCATACAAATCTCAGAATAATTACAGCAAGATGGAGGTCACTCAGCCCATCATCTCTACACCAGCTGGCAGTGAACTATATCCCTACTATCATTATCCTGTAAAATCCCTATACACCTAACATTTTGAAATCCCAAAATGTCAGCTTTTCTGCTCCTAAGATGCTGCTTGGCCTGTTGTGTTCATCCAGCTCTAAAGCTTGTTATTTTGAAATCTTTGTCTGCTTTTATTTCTGAATATCCTGTGCGTATATGAACAATTTTATCATTCTGCATACACCATGATTAAACAGTGTTTACATCAAATATAGTTTCCTATTACATTTAAAATTATCATGGTGTGTTCATATTGTTGTTTGGCATTCCATCTCCCAAATATAATCTCTTTCCTTGCTCTGCATTACATTTTTTTCCATCTGTCAGAATAAGTGCTAGCCAAATACTGGTGACATTGGGATATCACTGTGCTCCCGTCCAGTCACTACAGCCACTGCCCCCATTCCTCTCTGTCTCTGAACCAATGTCACATTCATTCTGTCCCTGGCTCTTTAGTCCATGGGCTTTCATGAACAGCATCATTGTACGCACCACATTTGATTTTAGTTTTAGTCAATTGAATCAAGAAATGTAAATGTTACTGCTTTAAAGCACATAAACCGCAATGAAGAACTTTGTATCTTCAACATACAATGTTGTTTTATTGCAGGAGTGAGAAGGCCAACCCAATTTTGCTCAGCATTTTTTTTGTACAATCAGCACAGTAATGACATTTTGCTTGTCTTTTTTTGCTGGGGGGGGGGGATAGTGTATTGATGCAGGTGGTTACAGCATTGCACGTGGACAACAAGGGAGAGCCACTTAACCTGAAAAATGAAAACATCCATCATTCTCCCTCACCACATACATCTTTAGAGCAATTGGTGATGGAATATACAACAAATAGACAATGATGTGAACATCCAATCCAGCCCAGTTTCAACTGTGAACCAAAGGTTCACTGAAAGTGTAAAGAAAGGGGTTAACTGGAACTATTTGTTCAGTGACTATGATTGATGTCAGTCTCTATGGATTCTAACTGCGTCACAGAAAGCTTTCCCTCTCCTATAACTAAGGCGCTCTGTTCTATGTCTTATCCCATAGTATAAGCGGGAGCATCAGTGACAGCCCTAACAGGGATCGGCAGCTGCAGAAAGAGGGGGTGGAGAGATCAGAATCTGAGGACAATAGACTGGAATGTGACAACAATGGATCAGAATCTCAGAACAATAGACTGGAATGTTACAACAATGGATCAGAATCTGAGAGCAATAGACTGGAATGTTACAACAATGGATCAGAATCTCAGAACAATAGTCTGTAATGTTACAACAATGGATCAGAATCTGAGACCAATAGACTGGAATGTTACAACAATGGGCAGGGGTTTATCCTCGGGTCTTATTTTTCTTACTGCATCTTGGTCAACGTTACCACTTCGAATAGAAGGTGTACTGATGATTATTCAGGCTGGTTACTATCCCATTCTCGCTGTTGTTGGTGTTCCTGGTAAGCCTTTCTATCTCTGTCCAGTCACTACTGCCGCAATGCATATACAACTTTGTTGCCGTTTCTGTTACCTGTATTTGGAAAAGATGGAAACAATTATCTTCAGTTTCAATTAAAACCTCGCTTCATTGTCCATGAATTTCAGACTCATCCTTCGCAAGCATCTGAGAACAAGGCTTGTTCACAACATTGAGGGCCTTTTTTGATTTATGTCTTACTATTGTTTCCATCATCAAATTTGTCCAACACCAGCTCCATAATATCTGCAATCTCCCGCTCTGCCTCTGTGCTGTGGCTGGATAAACCATTATCTATGCCTTGGTAAAATTCAGGCTTTATGTTTCCAGCTGTCTTCTGACCAGTCTTCCAAGTTACAAATAATTTGATCACACCCTTGTTCTTGCTTTCAAAGTAACTAACGATAGGGACTCCATATTAGAGTAGTTAAGTCACTCAGCAGGTAATGCAGAGACACTGGTTATTACATTGTTTATTACGGGTATTGTTTCAAATCCTACCACAATTGGTGGTAGGACTTTCATTCTAATGATAAGAATTGCAACCATGGCCAATTTAACTAATAGCAACCATAAAACCAGCAGCAATTTGTCAAAAAACCTATCTCATTTCACTGATCTCCTTTGGTAAAGAAATCTAACGTTATTACCCGGGGTGAATTAAGTGTGAATTCAGACCCACAAAACGTTTCTGGCTTCAGACTGTCGTGTAGAATGGTCACAGCTGAAGGTAATTAATGATGGGCATTAAATGCTTCTTTTGCCAATGATTTTGTCATACCATGAAATTTATTTGAAAAAAAACAGTAAAACCAAAGAAAGAAATATGTCAGAGGTCTGAAACAAAAATAAAACTGAGGAAGTGAACAGTGCTGAGGAAAGTGAACAGTTTGGCAGTCTCTGATGAAATAAAAATGGAGTTAACATTTCAAGTCGACTGAACAAACATCAGAACTGAAATCTGCTGGCAGAGATTGTGATTTATGCTGGTGACAGGGATATTTGTTTTGAAGGGGGAAGGAATGAGTTGAATAAATTGAGAAAGAGACAGCGAGAGAAAAATACAAGCAAAAAAGGGGATTGTTGATGATCAGGTCGGATGGAAATAAAATGTGGAATTAATTACTTTTTTTGCCTTTTCCCATATTCCTGAATACCATGCCCATGTCGATGTACTTCTAAGTCCCTGCTGAAAGTAAGCTGTGTCACCTCAGTCTGTCTTTCCTGAATGTGGTCATCTTCTTTATGCATTAATGGTTTGTGGGTGTGACTGGCTGGGCCAGCATTTACTTCCCTTTCCTCGTTGCCCTTGAGAAGGTGTTTGTGAGCTTTTTTCTTGCATCTCTACCGTACACATGCTGTATATTGCTGTAAATAGGTCTGTGCTGTGTCATTTCTGTGAGGCTTTGTGGTGCTTGATATAACTGAGTGGCTGGTTTGGTCATTCCAAATAGCAGTTGAGAGTTCACCACATTGCTGTTGGTCTGGAGTCACATGTAGGCCAGGCCAGGTAAGGATGGCAGATTTCCTTCCCTGAAAGCCATTAGTGAGCCAGGTGTTTTTTTTTTCCCAATGATCAATGATGGCTTAATAGTTTCATCATTCCAGGTATTTCAATGAATTCAAATTCCACAATCTGCTGTGGCGGGATTTGAATTGGGGTGTGGGTCATTACCTGGATCCTTGGATTAGTATTCAGAAATAATTCCACAAGGCCATCTCATCCCCAACATCCCCTGTCAACTCCAGCAGCAATAGTGGTGTTGCTGTTACTGTGACTGTGGTACAGAAAATTGTGCAATTACATTGTCAACTGCTTCTATTCAGTGTGGGCACATTAAAATTTCAGTTCATTGTGACCGTACAGAGATATAACGGTTTATCAGCCAGAAAAATAAACTAAGGAGAGGAAGGCATTTTCAACACTGAGAGAGTGCGCCCTGTATGCACTAGGGAGAGGCCAGTACTGACAATGGCCATCAAGTGAACTGGTTTCATTCCAGAACTTCCTCAGAGATAGTAGGAACTGCCGATGCTGCAATCTGAGATAACAAGGTGTAGAGTTGGATGATCACAACAGGCCAGGCAGTATCAAAGGTTCAGGAAAGTTGATGTTTTGGGATTTGAAAAGGATAGGTGTATATTCTGGCTGGGAGGTTTGCTGGTGTCACTCAGGAGGATTGAAATTAGCTTGGCGGGGGTGTGGGAATCAATGCAAAGTGAATGGACTGAAAGGGAACTAGAGAAATAGGGCCAGTAAGACTCAGAGAAAGAACAAACTGGGTGTAGTTGCTAATCAAAGCGGATCTAGTAGACTGAAGTTCACCTGTTTCAATGCAAGAAGTGTAACAGGTAGGGCAGGAGAACTTAGAGCTGGGATTAGTACTGAGAACTGTGATTTTGTTGCTATTACAGAGACTTGGTTAAGGGAGGGGCAGGATTGATCGCTTAACGTTCCAGGATACAGGTGTTTCAGGCAGGATTGAGGCAGGTAGATAATGGTTGGGTGAGTTGCACTACTTGCTAAGGTGAACATCACAGCTGTACCATGGGAGGACACCTCGGATGGCTCATACAGCGAGGCAATACGGGTAGAACTCAGGAACAGGAAGGGTGCAATCACAATGTTTGGGGTTTACTATAGGCCTTCATACAGTCAGCAGGAGATAGAAGAACAGGTTTGTAGCCAGACTTTGGCAAGATGTAAAAGTACAACGTTGCTATTGTGGGTAATTTTAGCTTCCCATACATTGACTGGGACTCACTTAGTGCTTGGGGCTCGGATGGGGCAGAGTTTGTCAAGAGAATCCAGGAGGGCTTTTTGAAACACAATGTAGACAGTCCATCTTGGAAAGGGGCCGTACTGGACCTAGTATTGGGAATGAACCTGCCCAGGTGGTCGATGTCTCAATGAGGGAATAGCTCAAAGACTGTGATCACAATTCAGTAAGTTTAAGGGTCCTGATGGATAATGATAGTTGTAGTTATCGAGTGAAGGTGCTAAAGTGGGGAAAGGCTAATTATAACAATATTAGGCCGAAACTGAAGAATGTAGATTGGGACAGATGTTTGAGGGCAATTTCACATCTGGTATGTGGGAGGCTTTCAAGTGTAAGTTGCTGGGAACTCAGGACAAGTACATTACTGTAAGGATGAGGGAAAGTACGCCAAGTTTTGGGAATCTTGAATAATGGGAGATATTGTGAGCTTAATTAGAAAGAAAGAGAAAGTATTTATTGAGGCTAGGAGGCTGGGAATATATGACTCGAGGGTGGAATATAAGGAAAGATTAAAGAAATTTAAGCGAGGAGACAGGGCGGCTATAAAGTGGTCATGAAAAGTCATTGACCAACAAGATTACAGAAAATCCCATATATACATACAAAGAGCAAGAGGGTAGCCAGGCAGAGGGATGGCCCACTCAAGGACAGGGAAGGGAATTTACATGCGGAGCCAGAGGAATATGGCGAGGTATTAAATGAGAACTTTGTGTCAGTATTTACCATAGAGAACGATGTGGTGGATGATGAGTCTGGGGAAGGGTGTGTAGATAGTTTGGGTCATATTGAGATCAAAAGTGTGGCATTCCTCAGGAATCAGTATTAGGACCTTTGCTATATATATATATATATATATATATATATAAATGATTTGGAGGAGAATATAACTGGTCTGATTAGTAAGTTTGCTGATGACACAAAGATTGTTGAAATTGCGGACAGCGATGAGCACTGTCAAAGGACAAAGCTGAATATCGATAGCTTGGTGACTTGGGCAGAGAGATGGCAGATGGAGTTCAATGTGGAAACATGTGAGGTAATGCATTTTGGAAGGTCTAATCCAGCTGGAAAATATCCAGTAAATGGCAGAACCCTGAAGAGCACTCATGGGCAGTGGGATCTGGGTGTCCAGGTACACAGGTCACTGAAAGTGGCTACGCAGGTAGAAAAGGTCGTCAACAAGGCATACGACATGCCAACCATCATTGGCCTAGGCATTGAGTATAAAAATTGGCAGGTAATGTTGCAGCCTGTCCTGTCTCAGAGACCATTGAAGAGTTCAACACTGGTCTGGAGTCACTTTTAGGACATACCAGGAAAGCACAGTAGATTTGCATTCTGAAAGTACATTGTTAAAGCACATTGGTTTTTACAATCGATATTGGTTTCAAGGCCCACTTTTACTGACATCAGATTTGAAATTTTGGTCTTTTGTTCATTGTCTTAACATTCCTTGGCTGCCAAAGCATTAGCCTGGTCGGGATTAGTAATCTAATGATATATCCACAACAGCAACATCTCCACATGGGGACCCATCAAAAACCACACTGAGCAGGTTATTTCTGTGCTGCTTGACAGCTCTGTCAAAAACAACTTCCAACAATTCGACGATCTTGATGAGACTGAGGGTGTGGCAGTTGGTCAGATTGTAACTATTCTCCTCTTAGGGGACTGGGCTCAGCTGAGTAATTGTCCACATTGCCAGGTAGGTGTCAGAGTTGTGGCTGGAATGAAACAGCTTCCCCAGGGGCACGGCTTGTTGTGCAGCACAAGCCTTCAGTCCCATTGCAGGAACGGCGACAGGGCCAGTTATCTTCTTCGTGTCTTTAGTTTATCATCTTTTTCTTGGTATCATGTGGAGTGAATTGAATTGGTTGAAGACTGGCATCTATGATTTTGTAGGGGATCATGACAGGGCCAGTTATCTTCTTCGTGTCTTTAGTTTATCATCTTTTTCTTGGTATCATGTGCAGTGAATTGAATTTGTTGAAGACTGGCATCTGTGATTTTGTAGGAGATCATGACGAGGGTGAGCTAAGTCATCCACTCAATACTTCTGGCTGAGGATGGCGCAGATACTACATCCTTGACTTTTGTACTGATGTGGAGGGCTGTTCCATTGTTTCGGATGGGGATATTTGTGGAGCCCTCTCCTCCAGGGAGTTGTTTAACTGTCAATCACCATTTATGACTGGTTGTGGCAGGACTTCTGGTCTGTTGGTCATGCAATCACTTTGCCCTGTCTGTAATGGGTTAGTTCTGCTGTTTGGAATGCAAGCAGCCAAATCTGGCATTTATAATGGGCTGGCATCAGTTTAGGTTCAGATGGTTCTGACCCTGGCGTGTTTGCCTGCATTTGTCACTGAACCATTGATCAGCTTCATGGTAACCATAGACTGAGGGATTCTCTGGGACAAAAAGTTCCAGATTGTGGTTGAACACAATTCTGCTGCTGCTGTTGCTGTGGTTTACATCACCACATGAATGCCCAGGTTTGAGCTGCAATATGTGCAATGTAATTGTACTGCCTGTCCCCCAGTTCAGTCCGAGTCCCCATCGCTCCTGTACTCAGTGACCTACTGTGGGTTCTGATGTGGTAACACTTCTATTTTAATGTTCTTATTCTTCTCAGAGTGATGTCACGCCTCCAATTTGTCACATTCCTCAAAGCACATTTAACATATTCATCTGAATCTTTTCGCTTGCCCCAGTGAAATCTTCTGTTTTTAAAGTGAATGTGCTTCTCCCTGTTTATCTGCCTGACCATGATGAAGTGCTCTGTAGTGCCAGTGATGCCAGCCTTAACCAATGAATTAGTGCACCTTGCTGTGCCATTCACTTCCCAGTGTATGATGCTCCATGTTGGACAGGGCGTTTGTGCAGCTTTGACACACACTGTTGGAATTTATTTGAAAATAGAAATTGCCGAAGAAACTAAGCAGGTCTGGCAGCATCTGTGGATTGAAAGCAAAGTTAATCTGTCAGATCCGGTGACACTTCTTCAAAGCTCTCAGTTTCATCAGCAATTTTTGTTTTTGTTTCAGATTTCCAGTGTCCACAGTTCTATGTTTTGTTGAAAATTTATTTTGTGCTGATTCATTTCTGGAGAAACTCAGCAAGTCTGGATGCATCTGTGGAGATGGAGAAACAGAATTAAGATTTCAAGTCCAGCGTGAGCCTTTTTCAGAACTGAAAAGGATTGAAAAAGTACCTTGACAGATGTGCAGGAGGAGTGACAGAAAACAGAGGGTGTGGTGTACAGTGCAAAAGACAAATGGACATTTAGTTGTGGTGAAAGAGAAACAGATGCAAAATGGGAGTAAATGCAGGTGTGAATGGGGGAAGATGGTTTCTTTCCATTGAGTGCAAGTTAAACAAACATGACAAGGTCACACGGACGCCGGGAGGGAGAACGTACAAAAAATGGAGAACATTCCCAATGGTGTCAGGCTGTGAAGTTATGGAATTGAATATTAAAGCCTACAAGCTAGAAAGCTCAAAGCGTAAAATGAGGTGTAACTCGAGCTTGGGATGCCCTGCGTTGAAGCTTTGCAGGAACCCAGGATCGAAACGTTAGCATGAGAACAAGGTATAGTATCGAAATTGGAAGCAACAAGAAGGTTAGGTTTATTCCTACAGACAGAGTGGAAGTGTTTGGCAAAGCAGTCTCTCTTTGGTCTTGCCAGTGTAAAGCAGGCAGCATTGTGAGCAGCAATGACAGTAGACTGGATTGAAAGAGTGCAAGTGAAATGCTGGTTCTCCTGGAAGGTGTGTTTTGGGTTGCTGAGGAAGGAGGAATAAGTGCGATCTTTTCAAATAACCGGCTTTATTTCATCTTCAATATTGATGACATTGTTGTACATCGGGACCTCTGCAGCAACAGCTTTCATTGTGCTTTTCAGACTTTTTTAAACTCAATTTACTCACAGGCAGTTCCTGACATCCTTAGCGACAGGGTCTGGGCAACAATTTGTTTGTCATGTGCGCTCCTGTATGCTTTAAACCGATTTCCTTCATTTCAACTGCACTTTCAAGTCTTCTGTTTGTAATACGATTTATAAATTTAACCCTTGTCATGCTGTAGCTTAATCAAATATTGTTTCAATATACTCCACCACTTCCCTGCTTTTATACTCTGGATCTCTACTCATAAAACTAAGGATCCACTCAGCCTTATTCAAAATATTTTTCATTGCCCCATCACCTATAATTTCCTGATTTCTGTGTCTCTCTCTCTTTAAACAGCGGGGTGATATTTGCCAGTCTTCTGGGACCCTCTCTGACTCCAGCGATTCCTGAAAGATCACCAGCAAAGCCAAACAAACTTGTCTGCTATCTCCTTAGAACTATGGCGCACAGTCCATCTGATCTGGTTAATTTATCTACCTTCAAATCTTTCAGCTTCCCCAGCACCTTCTCCTTACTGATGGTCACCTCATTTACCTCTGCCTCTGATTCGCTTTATGTTCTGGCTGGCTGCTGGTGTCTTCCACCCTGAAGACTGATGCAAAGTCCCTCTTCAGATACACCACCATTTCTATGTTTCCCATAACTACTCCAGCCTCATTTCCAGCAGTCCCGTGTTTGGTCATGTTTCCCTCTCTTCCTTGTTATATATCTAAAGACCTCTTGCAATCTTCTTTTATATTATTAACAAGCTTGCCATCATATTTCATCTTCTCCTCCCTATTGTTTTTATCATTTCCCCTAAGATGGAGTTTCAAGTCTTACTAATCCTTTGGATTTCCAATAGTCTTCACCACTTGAACGCTTTCTCTTTTGCTCTTATGCTGTCCCTGACTTCCTGTATTACCGACAGCTGCCTTGTCCTCCCTGAGTATGCTTCTTCTCCCTTGGGAGGAATTTAAAATGTGCCTTCGAATTATCCCAAGAAACTCCTGCCATTGCTGCTCCACTGTTTTCCCTGCTCGGCTTCCCTTCCTATCAACTCTGGCAACTTCCTTCCTCCTTTGTGGTGATGTTCCTCAATTATAATCACAAATGAGCAACAGATCTAACTGAAAGAGGGAGGTTTGAGAGATGTGATACCGGGCACTATTGGAGGATTTATTAACAAGATATAAATAGAGAGGGAGACTGAAACAGAGAGGGAGTATGGATTAAGAGGTGTAAAAATAGAGAAAAATAGATTGTTGACAGAAGTAAATGTACTTCGCTACTCTGGCAATTTCTGTGTGCTGTGTTGCTCAGTATAACGAATGTGCAACAGAGTGATATGTTCGCATTCTCTGTCTGATGCCAGAACTTTTATCTACACTAATATGACAGACGCCAGCCATTGACAGAACCCAGCAGGTCAGTATATTTGTTTCCGTGTCGTGTGTTAATTAATTGAAATAAGGTGGGACACACGCAGCAGGAATTTATAACAGACAAACTGATAAGAATGAGAGAGGAGAGCATGGAAACCCAGAGAGGGGAAATTCTTGAGAGAATGGGAACAGAACACATCAGCTGACAATCAAACAATGTTTAAATGTTTTATAAATTTCGTACATCGTCTGCATCATATTTTGTGAACTATGTCTCAATTATTAACTCTGCATGTCTTGTGCATACCTGAACAGTCTTTTCTATCTGCACACACTGACCGAGTACATATCAAATCATTTCTCCTCTATTCCAAACTATTGTGTTTTGTTTACATCGTCACTCGCCATTCCTTTAGACAAGGATATTCTTTTTCCTTCTCTGCACTTTATTTTATTCTGACTATAAGAAGATATTGGTGTCTGGGGGATATCGCTTTACTCCTGCCCAGTCTGCATTTCCTATTCTCCAATTCCTTTCTGGTTGCTAACCAGTCACATAGATGCTGTCTCTGACTCTTTAATCCCAATAAATACAGCAATTGGAAATGTAATGCTAACTTTTAAGCTAAGGCCAAAGGAAACGGGAAAGAAAATGTGTATAAACCGTGAAAAAATGATTGCAACTTTAGAGGCAAATTATTGAATGTATTGTGTTAAAGATAAAATGTTGCCTTACCAGGGAAATGAGAGGAAAGTTCAGCATTTCCTGTCTTTCTTCAGGGCAATTGTGTCCAGAGACAGGGCTTACATTGGCACTTATAGTGGAGGAGGCTTCAGCGCAGTGACAACCTCTTGAATGGCTCTTAGGAATGTGGTTGCACCGAACGCCTCATGTGGATAACACAGTAGAGTCATCGAGCCTGTGAAAAGAAATCTTCACCTTTCCCCTTTATGTCTAATAGTGTGAGAGTAATTGGAGATGAGCACAAAGACCAATAGCAGGCAATGTCAACTTCCCACCCAGAACAGGTATTTATGTTACATTTAAAGTGTTGTAGTGAAAGGGGTTAACTGGAACTGTTTGTTCCGTGAATCAAATTAATGTCTGTCCCCATGGATACTGACTGTGTCACTGGAGGGTTTCCCGCTTCTATTAATAAGTGGTTTCTTTCAATGTGTTATCAAATAGTATCAGTGGCTGTGTCATCCTCAATACGATTGTGATCAGCAGTTCCAGAGAGGAGCGAGATCAGAATCTGTGACCAGCAGATTGGGATGTTCCAATATTGGATCAGAATGTGAGAACAATGGAGTGGAAAGTTACGACAACGCACCAGAATTTGAGAGGAATAGATTGGAATATTCCAATAATGGACAGGAGTTTATCTGATGGCCTTGACTGGCTTACATTCAATTGGATACGATTAACATTGCGAATAGAAGCTGTCCTGATAATTATTCAAGCAGGTTACTGTCTCATTCTCACTTTTGTTGGTGTTCCTGGTAAGTTTCTCTGTGTCTTTCCATTTATTAATTCTGTAAGACTTTGTGAACAGCACCTCGACTTCTATTTTCTGTATTTGACAAAGATGGAAACTATTGTATTCACTATCAGTCACAAACTCAATTCTAATGCCATGGCTTCACTTCCAAACATCTGAGGATGAAGAAAAGTATTCATAGCCACCTTTGGCCCATTTTGCCCTGTGCTGATCTGTATCATAATATTCACTTTATCACCAATAATATCCCCAGTCTTCACTTCTGCCTCAGTGCTGTTTATAAATAAATCATAATCTGCTCCTTTCCAGTTGCAGTTCTCTTCTGGACACACTTGCAGTTACTAAAATTTTGACTGGAGACTGATTCTTGTCTCTACCTGGACCTATGCCAGTTGCAAAGTGTGAAGACAGATTGATTCGAAAATGAGGTGGTCACGGCTTTGTGTCACTGGTTTCAGCATAACCCATCGATGGTCATCAAATGACAGTTTCACTGAACTGTTTAGATTCTAGAACTCTCCGAGCAGGAGTGGGTGCCATGTCCATCATCTCCTAAGTGCAGTGCTCCGATGTATTCACTTGGTGACAGAGGCCGTCTCTCTTCACCCCAACCCCACTGACCCACTGTTGAGTGAAATACATTAATTCTGTCTCCACAGAAGATGATACAGAAAACCTTCCAGAAATTCTACAGGACAGTGACTGTGAAAATGAGAAACTGTGCGAGATTAGAATTAATAAAGAGGAATTGCTCAAAACTAATTGATCTGAAGTTTGGTACTTTGCTCTGGTATGCCCCAGAGAATACATGGAGGTGGGAATAGAGCTAGTGAAAGAATTACAGGGTCAGACAGCTCTTCAGTCCAACCAGTCCATATCAAACATAATCCCAAACTATCCTAGTCCCACCTGCCTGGGCTTGACCAGGCTTGGAGGGCTGAATTTTCTTTGTTTTTTGATCTTTGTAAGTTCACTTCGAAGTTGTTCCCCTCTCAGCTTTGAACTTAGCACTTGACTTTTGGCCACCCCTCCCCCTGAGAAATGGACCTTGGTTATTCAGAATATTCATGGAATTGAAATTTTATAAAAAATCTGTCATGTCAGCCCTCAGGCTTTGACACTCCAGGGGAAAACCTTTCAAACTATTCGGCCTCTCCCTACAGTTCAAACCCTCCAGTCGAGGAACATCCTTGTAAATCTTTTTTCTGCGCCCTCTCAAAAATAACAACTTTCTTCCTTTAGCAGAGCCAATCGATATGTGTGCAGTATTCTTAAAGTGACCTCATCAATGTCTTGTACAGGAGCAACATGCCATCCCAACCCCTATACCCAATGCCCTGACTGATTAGGGCAATCATGGCAAATGTGTCCTTCCCTACCCTGTCTCACATGCTACTCCACTTTGAAGGAACTATGTGAGTGCAGCCAAGGTCTCTTTATTCAGCAACAGTCCCCAGGGCCCCAACATTAACTGTATAAGACCAGAAGTCTATAAGACATAGGAGTGGAAGTAAGGCCATTTGGCCCATCAAGTCCACTCTGCCTTTTAAATCATGGCTGATGGGCATTTCAACTCCACTTCCCTGCACGCTCCCTGTAGCCCTTGATTCCTTGTGAGATCAAGAATTTGTCGATCTCTGCCTTGAAGGCATCCAACGTCCTGGCCTCCACTGCACTCAGTGGCAATGAATTCCACAAGCCCACCACTCGCTGGCTGAAGAAATTTCATCTCATTTCAGTTTAAAATTTGTCGCCTCTAATTTTAAGGCAGTGCCCATGGGTCAAAGAACAAAGAACAAAGAAAATTACAGCACAGGAACAGGCCCTCCGGCCCTCCAAGCCTACGCCAATCAAGATCATCTGTTAGCGAGTTTTGAGAAGATTTGTAGCTCAAGTTGAGTTTCTGGATGTGACTTTGCTCGCTGACCTGGAAGGTTAGTTTTCAGACGTTTCGTCACCATTCTAGGTAACATCATCAGTGAGTCTCCGATGAAGCACTGGTGTTATGTCCCGCTTTCTATTTATCTGTTTAGGTTTCCTTGTGTTGGTGATGTCATTTCCTGTTCTTTTTCTCAGAGGATGGTAGATGGGCTCCAAATCAATGTGTTTGTTGATGGAGTTCCAGTTGGAATGCCATGCTTCGAGGAATTCTCGTGCATGTCTCTGTTTGGCTTGTCCTAGGATGGATGTGTTGTCCCAATCAAAGTGGTGTCCTTCCTCATCGGTATGTAAGAATACTAGTGATAGTGGGTCATGTCGTTTTGTGGCTAGTTGATGTTCATGTACCCTGGTGGCTAGCTTTCTGCCTGTTTGTCCATTTGATTGTCCAATTGTCCTGTTTGATTTGGACAACACATCCATCCTGGGTCAAACCAAACAGAGACACGCACGAGAATTTCTAGAAGCATGGCATTCCAACCGGAACTCCATCAACAAACACATTGATTTGGAGCCAATGTACCATCCTCTGAGGAAACGAACGGGAAATGACATCACCAACACAGGAAATGACATCACCAACCCAAAGAAACCGAAACAGATCAAAAGAAAGTGGAACATAACACCAGCGCTTCATCGGAGGCTCACTGATGATGTTACCTAGAATAGCGATGAAACGTCTGAAAACTAACCTTCCAGCTCAGCGAGCACACTCACATCCAGAAGATCCTCTGTCTAACATGTCATCTATTTTCTAACGGTCTGGGTCCATTTTCTCCCTGCCCATCCATATGCCTGTCCAAATATATCTTAAAGGACGCTAACGTGTCTGCGTCTACCACCTCCGCTGGCAACGCATTTAAAGCACCCACCACCCTCTGTGCAAAGAACTTTCCACGCATATCTCCCTAAAACTTTCCTCCTCTCACTTTGAACTCATGACCCCTAGTAATTGAGTCCCCCATTCTGGGAAAAAAGCTTTTTGCTACCCACCCTGTCTATACCCCTCATGACTTTGTAGACCTCAATCAGGTCCCGCCTCAATCTCTGTCTTTCTGATGAAAATAATCCTAATCTACTCAACCTCTCTTCATAGCTAGCACCCTTCATACCAGGCAACTTCCTGGTGAACCTCCTCTGCACCTTCTCCAAAGCATTCACATTCGTTTGGTAATATGGCAAACAGAGCTGTACACAGTACTCCAAATGTGGCCAAACCAAAGTCCTATACAACTGCAACATGACCTGCCAACTCTTGCACTCATTACCCCGTCCAATGAAGGAAAGCATGCCATATGCCTTCTTGTCCACCCTATTGACCTGTGTTGCCACTTTCAGGGAACAATGGACTGAAACACCCAGATCTCTCTGTTCATCAATTTTCCCTCGGACTTTTCCATTTACTGTATAGTTCGCACTTGAATTTGATCTTTCAAAATGCATCACCTTGCATTTACCCAGATTGAACTCCATCTGCCATTTATCTGCCCAACTCTCCAGTCTATCTATATTCTGCTGTAATCTCTGACAGTCCCCTTCACTATCTGCTACTCCACCAATCTTAGTGTCATCTGCAAACTTGCTGATCAGACCACCTACACCTTCCTCCAAGTCATTTAAATATATCACAAACAGCAGTGGTCCCAGCACAGATCCCTGTGGAACACTACTGGTCACAGGTCTCCAGTTTGAGAAACGCCCTTCCACTACAACTCTCTGTCTCCCGTTGCCTAGCCAGTTTTTTATCCATCTAGCTAGCACCCCCTGGACCCCATGTGACTTCACGTTCTCCATCAGCCTGCCATGGGGAACCTTATCAAACGCCTTACTGAAGTCCATGTATATGACATCTACAGCCTTTCCCTCACCAATCAACTTTGTCACGTCCTCAAAGAATACTATTAAGTTGGTAAGACATGATGTTCCCTGCACAAAACCATGTTGCCTGTCACTGATATGCCCATTTTCTTCCAAATGGGAATAGATCCTATCCCTCAGTATCTTCTCCAGCAGCTTCCCTTCCACTGATGTCAGGCTCACCAGTCAATAATTTCCTGGATTATCCTTGCTGCCCTTCTTAAACAAGTGGACAACATTACCACGTCTCCAGCCCTCGGGACCTCACCTGTGTCTAAAGATGCTGCAAAGATATTTGTTAAGGCCCGGGCTATTTCCTCTCTCGCTTTCCTCAGCAACCTGGGATAGATACCATCCAGACCAGGGGACTTCTCCAGCTTAATGAATTTTAGGATACCCAACACTTCCTCCTTCCTGATGTCAACTTGACCTAGAGTAAGCAAATATCTATCCCTAACCTCAACATCTGTCATGTCCCTCTCCTTGGTGAATACCAAGGCAAAATACTCGTTAAGAGTGTCACCCATTTTCTCTGAATCAGCACATAACTTTCCTTCTTTGTCCTTAAGCGGTCAAATCCTCTCTCTAGTTACCCTCTTGCTCTTTATATATGAATAAAAGGCTTTGGGATTTTCCTTAACCATGTTTGCCAGCAATATCTCATGACCTCTCTTAGCCCTCTTAATCCTTCGTTTCAGATTCGCTCTGCATTCCCGATATTCTTGTAAAGCTTCGCCAGTCTTCAGTTGCCTAGACCTCATGTATGCTTCCTTTTTTACTCTTGGCTAGTCTCACAATTTCAACTGTCATCCATGGTTCCCTAATCTTGCCTTTTCTATTCCTCATTTTCACAGGAACATGTCTCTCCTGCATGCTAATCAACCTCTCCTTAAAAGCCTCCCACACACCAAATGGGGATTTACCTTCAAACAGTTTCTCCCAATCTACATTCCTCACATCCTCCGGAAACTTGGTATAGTCAGCCTTCTCCCAGTTTAGTACTCTTCATTTAGGACCACTCCCATCCTTGTCCATGCGTATTGTAAAACTTACGGAATTGTGGTCACTATTTCCAAAGTAGTCCCCTACTGTAATATCAACCACCTGGCCAGGTTCATTCCCCAGCACCAGGTCCAGTATGGCACCTTCCCGAGTTGGACTACATACATACTCCTCGAGAAAACCCTCCTGGACACACCTTACAAATTCTGCTCCATCTTGACCCCTAACACTGAGTGAATCCCAGTCAATGTTGGGAAAATTAAAATCTCCCATCACCACCAGCCTGTTTCTCCTCCAACTTTCCATTATCTGTTTACATATTTGTACCTCTATCTCATGCTCGCTGTTGGGAGGCCTGTAGTACAGCCCCAATTTTGTTACTGCATCCTTCCTATTTCTGAGTTCTACCCATATTGCTTCATTGCTTGAGTCCTCCATGGGGCCTTCCTTCAGTACGGCTGTGTTATCGTCTTTGACAAGTACTGCAATTCGTCCACCCCTTTTTCCTCCCTCTCTAACCCCACTGAAGCATCGATATCCTGGGACAACTAGTTGCCAATCATATTCTTCCCTCAACCAAGCCTCAGTAACAGCAATAACATCATACTCCCAGGTACTGATCCAAGCCCTAGGCTCATCTGCCTTATCAACTACACCTTTCGCATTAAAACAAATGCACCTCAGACCACCTGTCCCTTTGTGTTCATCATCTGCTCCCCGACAACTGTTCCCTTTAGTCACACTGACTCCATTAACTAGTTCCCTACAGGCTTTCGTTCCTACCTCTTTTCTGTCCAATATTTGGTTCCCATCCCCCTGCCACATTAGTTTAAACCCTCCCCCACAGCATTAGCAAAAGTACCCCCAAAGACATTGGTTCCAGTATGGCTCAGCTGTAGACCATCCAATTTGTAATAGTTCAACGTTTTCCAGAACCGGTTCCAAAGTCCCAAAAATCTGAACCCCTCCCTCCTACACCATCTCTCAAGCCATGCATCCATCCTAGCTGTTCTTTCATTTCTGCACTGACTAGCACATGGCACTGGTAGCAATCCTGAGATTACTACCTTTGAGGTCCTACTTTTTAACTTGGCTCTTAACTCCCTAAATTCTGCTTGTAGGACCTCATCCCGTTTTCTGCCTATATCGTTGGTGCCTATATGCAACACGACAACTGGCTGTTCACCCTCCCCCTTCAGAATGTTCTGCAGCCGACCGGAGACATCCCTGACCCGTGCACCTGGGAGGCAACATACCATTCGGGAGTCCCGTTTTCCACCGCAGAACCGCCTATCTATTCCCCTTACAATTGAATCCCCAATGACTATCGCCCTTCCACTCTTTTTCCTGCCCAAGGACATGAAGACGGCCCACGCTCGAGGTAAGCTTTTTAAAGTGGGAATAAAAAATGTTACCTTCCCGACAGCCTCCTGGCGCTCTCTCTGTCTGGCTCTCGCTCTCCTCCCGCCTAACACAAACAACTTAGTCTCCCCTAGTCTCCTGCCTAACAGAAACAACTTCCTAGCGTGCACCCCTTCTAAGCCATCCATTATTTTGTAAGTTTCTATTGGGTCTCCCCTCAACCTTCTGAACTCTGATGAGTACAATCCCAGGATCCTTAGCCGTTCATCATACGTTAAACGTACCATTCCAGGGATCATCTGTGTGAATCTCCGCTGGACATGCTCCAGGGCTAGTATGTCCTTCCTGAGGTGTGGGGCACAAAGTCTTGCCCTGCTTTACTCTACCAAACGCAAAACCTCTCATTTACCTAAATTAAACTCCATCAGCCACTCCTTGGCCCATTGGCCCATCTGATCAATGTCCCTTTGCACTCTGAGATAAACTTCACCACTGTCCACGGCACCACTTTTTGATGTCATCTGTAAACTTACTAACCATGTCTCTGATATTCACATCCAAACCCTTTATATTAATGATGGAAAGCAGGGAACTCAGCACTGATACTTGCAGCACACGGCTGGTCACTGGTCTCCAGTCTGTAAAACAATCCCCTGCCTTCAAGCCAATTTTGAATTCAATTGGCTTGCTCCCCCTGGATCCCATGTGATTACCCATGACTAATCTGTCTACCATTCGGAATGTTATGTAACACCTTCCTGAAGCCGATTTGGAAAGTGTCTGCCACACTGCCTTCATCAACCTTCTTTATCACCTCTTCAAAATAATCAAGTTAGTGAGACGTGATTTACACTGCACAAAGCAATGTTTACTATCCCTATTCACTTCTTGCCTTTCCAAATGTATGTAAATCCTATCCCTCAGAATCCCCTCCCACAACTTATCCAGCTCTCATGTCAGGCTCACTGGTCTCTGGCACACTGGCTTGCCGGGTCACTGTTTCCTTTTCTAGTCCCACCTCTCCCCTGATCACTACAAATTTTAAATGCAGCCAGGTTGGTGATGTGGCTGATAATATAGGTCTCAGACTGGGTCAGGGTCAGTGTAAGGAAAGAGTCAGACAGTTTTCTTGAATCTGCTAAAATGACACATTTATGACCAAACCAATTTTACTCAAACTATGATGCAAAGAAGAAACACACACACACACACACACACACACACACACAGACACACACACACACACACACGCACACACACACGTATATTTGATGACAAGCTGAAATATTAATTTGAAAGAACTTTGTCCACGCAACAGTTGAACTCATGATAAAAGGAAAAATGTGAGAGATTGTCCCAAAGGTTATTCTGCTTCCAAATTTATTCTGCTTGGACAAGTTGTTGACAATGGGATTATTTCCTGGAACTGATAGATTTGGCTGAATTCCCTTTGCTACAGGCAGTGGGAGATTCCAATTAATCCTCATCATGAATCCTCTATGAGTGGTAAAGATGATTGGTGCGTTTTCAGCTCTCATACATTGATGCGATGAGGAACAGGGAAATAGAGAGGGAGCGATAGGCTGTTGCTTTTCAGGTGGGTTGTGTTTCTTTTCCCCTCTCTGAGTTGAATCGCGCAATAATGCTATCCAACCCCCAAACATGAACATGTGAGGTCCTCTTGAACATTGTCCGAGCTATTAGTTTCCATCACATTCCCTGCTCCATGTTGGCGCATCATTGCTGCTGTCATACATAGAGTCATTTCCTGAGCAACAAAAGGGCCGACTTGATTTAAAGACATGTTTATATGTGCCTGCATAATTTAAAAATAACAAGTCTTGTGGTTTTCACAACATCTATATTAAAATGAATGTGTCTTACTCCTAAAGAAATACAGAAATTAGTGGAAAAGGTCAGCAGCCTGGCAGCATCTATGAAGAGAAATTAGAATTAATGTTTCAGGTCAAGTGAACCTTCCTCAGAATCTGTTTTATTTTTCAAATTATTTCCCCAGTTGTATTCTCCCAATCGAGACAAATTATCTGTCACGTATTCACCATTTACACTCTCCTTAAGTTCTAATATAGTCAAGAATATTTCTGATTCTCAGAACTAAACTGTTAATCCTCCATAACATAATGCCTTCATCACAGGACAGTGTATAGAGAACCATCTTTGAAAAGTTTCAAAGGCCATTGTGATTATTTTTAGTTTTGGGCATCATACCTACAGACAGAGGATGAGATTGATTCTCAGCAATGCCCTGTACAGAAGCAGGGAAACATGCCTAACATCATACCCAGCACCCTTTTCAAGAAACAGCACTATTCCATTTACTTTCCAAGTCACTTGCGACATCTTCACACTAACTTTATATGATTTCTGCACCAGGACACACAAATCACTCAGTAGCACCAATCTCTGCGTTACTTCTCCAGTCATATAATTTACTGCTGTTTTATCCTTTCCCCAAAACACAAATGTCCCACAACCCACACTATACTGTTTTATTTGCGTTGCCGAAGTTTGCTCCCAAACAACCCCTGTCTGCACACCAGTGTAGATCGCCTCCCTCCACTTGTCATCTTATTTGGTGACTATAATGCTGTACTCGCACATTGAGCTCCAATCCGATCAGCCCTTCATCGAAATCTTTAATCTGGATTGTAAACTGTTGATGAACTCACAACATTCCTTGAGGAATTCCGTTAGTCTCAGCTTTCCAACCTGAAACTAAATAATTATCTATATTCTGCATTTCTTGTTAGCTAACCAGGACTCGCTGTGTAGCAGCTGGAAAAGGTTGCAGGGTCTCTCCTGTGGTGTGTAGCTGGTTGTCGAGAAGTATCTGAGCTCAGCAACACACCATTAGGGGCATTTGTTTTCAGATCATCAGGTAGAGGTTGTACTGTCAATGATTCTGATCCTTGAGTGTTTAAAAAACAAGCACAGAATATAGACTGACACTTGAGTAAAATGCTGTAAGGTCAAAAATGCTGTCTTTTAGATGCAGCAATAAATCTAGTCTGCCCTCTCAATCAGGTGCTCAATTTTCCCCGGACATGTATCGAGGAGAAGGGGAGGTTTCCTATCAGTCTGGTTAGCATCTGTCCCTTTAAGAACATCACAAATATAGATAAGCTTCTGGTTAATTTCATTTTTGGCTGTGGGTGCTGTGTGGAAAAATTGCCACAATTGGTACACAATAAAATAAAAAGTCTTTGATGAGTGACCTTCCAGACGTTTGCAAAGTCATAAGGGACACAGGAGTGTAAACAGCCAAGGTCTTTTCCCCGGGGTGGGAGAGTCCAAAACGAGAGAGCACAGCTTTAAGGAGAGAGGGGAAAGGTTTAAAAGGGACTTAAGGGGCAACATTTTCATGCAGAGGGTGATGTGTTTATGGAATGAGCTGCCAGAGGAAGTGGTGGAGGCTGGTACAATAACAACATTTAAATGGCTTCATGATGGGTATATGTTTCGGAATGGTTTAGAGAGGAATGGACCAAATGCTGGCAAATGGGTCCAGATTTATTTCGGATATCTGGATGGCGTGGATGAGTTGGAGCGAAAGCTCTGTTTTCATGCTGTATATCTCTGTGTCTCTATGATAACAACCATGACTGTTTGAATGGGGACATCCTTTTCCTCTGCAACAGCTTTGAAGGGAGGAGTGAGACAACAACAAACAGGATACGAGCTGCAGTTGGCCAATTGGACCCTCGAGCCTGCTGCTTAATGTAGAAAGATCATGGCTGATCTGTTTGTGGCTGAACACACTTTTCCTGTTTATTCCCAATAATGGACTCTCTTGTCCATTAAATGTCTTTTGAGCTCCGCCTTGAATATCTTCACTAACCCAGTGTTCACTATCCCCTGGGGATGAGAACACCACAGACAGCACAATGTTAAAGAGAAAGATATATTCGTATCTCAGTCTTAATTGGGAGACTCCTTAAAGTGTGTTAGCCTCACAGCAAATTACCTCCTCGAAATATTCCCGATACCTTCAGACCAGACAGGATAAGAAATTGGAGCAGAATTTGCGATCTGGCCCATCGAGTCTGCTCTGCTGTTCGATTAAGCTTGACATATTTCTCAAAACAATTCTCTCGCCTTCTCACCATAACCCTTGAACTGCTTATTCATCAGAATGTATCGATCTCCATGGCTGTGTGCATGTGCGTGCGTGCATGTGTGTGTGTATGTGTGTGCGTGTGTGTGTGTGTTTCTGCTTTATGGACGGAGACAGGGTGGTCATGGAGGATTGTCCTTCAGACTGGAAGCCTGTGGTTAGCGGTGATCCACAGGGATCGGTGCTACATTTACTTTTGGTTGTCATTTAAATGAATGATTTAGATGAAAATTATAGAAGGCAAGGTTAGCAAGTTTACGGATGACACTGAGATTATTTGAACCATGGACAGACAAGGTTATCCAAGATTACAAAGAGATCCTGAGCAAATGAATGAATCATAAAGATGCACAGTATGGGAACAAATCCTTTGGTCCACATATCCATGCTGCCCAGGTATCCGAAATTAATCTCATCCCATTTGCCAGCATTTGGCCTACATTCCTCTGGACCCTTCCAATTCATATACCCATCCTTTGAAATGGTGTTTTCACAAGCCTCCAGCACTTTATCTGGCAGTTCATTCGTATGGTTTTTAAATCTTTCCCGTTGTTCCATAAACCTGTGCCTTCTAATGTTTGACTCCCCATACTCTGGGAAAAAGACCCTGACTATTCACCCTAACCATGCCCTTCATGATTTTATAAACATATATAAGGTGCACATTTTACTCCAATCAACATGAACGGCTGTGCTTTCTGTTATCCCGGGCCTGAATTCTGAAATTCAACACTGGTCCTTCTCAATCAAGTCACAATTCTGGAAAATATTTCACCAACTTGTTTAGACATTTTATGAAACACTGCTGTGGGATTTAAATCGAGACCTCTGGTCCAAAGGTGAAGGCCACCACGCTGGGATGGCCCCTGAATCTACAATATGACTGTCCCGTATATTTGCTCATCAATCTGTTCTGACAGGCTGTGACACACCTCTGCAACTGGCAGGAGTTGTATCCAGAACTTCTGGTCCAGAGCTAGTGACATTATCATAGATTCAGAGATTGGAATTGAATCAGAGCACAGGCACAGAGGCATTGGCGCTACCCATTACACAAGACCAAAGTCATGCCCAGATTTTGAGTCGCATTTTACGTGCCAACTTTCAGCTGAATTTGAATTCATCAAATTCTGGTTAAATTTACTGAAGTACACAGGGAAGATTTTTCAGTGTTGAACAAATGCAAGGTACTTGCCTCAACTACAGGATGTTGAGGGAATGTGCTGTGCCATTGAGATAAACTATTAACATCTTTAATTGCTTGGCTATGATTTCCAGCTCAAATGGTTATTATCTGAAATCCTCCCTCTACTGACCCCTTCTCCCACCGCCAACACACCTCCTCCTCCTGGACACCATCCCCAAGCCTCCTACCCTCCCTCGACTTCTTCATCTCCAACTGCCATTGAGACATCAATTGCCTCAACCTCTCCAGCCCTCTCACCCACTCCAACCTCGCCCCGCTGATCATACAGCCCTCCGCTGCCTTGTCTCCAACCCTCACCTCACTATGAAACCCGAGGACAAGGGAAGCACAGTTGCAGAATGGCGCACTGACCTCGACATTGCTGAGACCAGATGCTAGCTCTCTGACACCTCCCTCTACTGCCTCCTTGATCATGACCCCACCCCTGACCACCAATACATCATCTCCCAGACCATCCTCAACCTCATCACCTCAGGTGGCCTCCCACTCACAGCCTCCAACCTCATCGTTCCATAATCCTGCACCGCCCGCTTCTATCTCCTTCCCAAAATCCACAAACCTGCCTGCCCTAGTCAACCCATTGTGTCTGCCTGCTCCTGTCCCACAGAACTTATCTCCACCTATCAGGACTCCATTTTCTCCCCCTTGGTCCAGCAACTCCCCACCAATGTCCATGATACCACCCACGCCCTCCATCTCCTCCAGAACTTCCAATTCCCTGGTCCCCAACACCTCATCTTCACCATGGACCTCCAATCCCTGTATACTTGTAATCCCCATACAGATGACCTAACGGGCCTCTGCTTCTTCCTGTCCCCCAGGCCCGACCAGTCTCCCTTCACTGACACCCTTGTCAGCTTAGCTGAACTCGTCCTCACCATTAATAACTTCTCCTTCAAGTCCTTCCACTTCCTACAGACAAAGGGGTTGGCCGTAGGACCCACATGGGCCCAAGCTATGCCTGCCTCTTTGTAGGTTACATAGAACAATCCCTTTTCCGAAGCCGCACTGGCCCTAAACCCCACCTCTTCCTCCGTTATATTGATAACTGTATCGATGCCGCCTCGTGATCCCACAAGGAGCTCAAACAGTTCATCCACATCACCAACACCTTCCACCCCAACCTTGAGTTTCGCTGGACCATTTGTGATACATCTCTCTCCTTCCTGGGCCTCTGTGTTTCCATCTCTGGAAAACACCTGGAAAACAATATCCATTTCAAGCCTACCAACTCCCACAGCTACCTAGAATACACTTCTTCCCACCCACCTTCCTGCAAAAATGTCATCCTGTATTCCCAATTCCTTCACCTCCTCTTCATCTGTTCCTGAGATGAGGCATTCTACTCTCAGACGTCCCAAATGTCTTCGTTTTTCAAGGGCTGCAACTCCCCCTCCACAGTGGTTGAAAATACCCTCGAACGCATCTCTCATGTTTTCCACAACTCATCCCTCGCACCCCCTCCCCTCAATAAAACCAAAACAGAATCTTCTTGTCCTTTGATACCCCACCCGCCCCGACCACCCCCACCAACCTCCAGATCCAACACATCATCCTCCAGCACCTGAGCCATCTGCAATCTGACCCCACCACCAACGACATTTTTCCCTCACCACTCTTCCCTGCTTTCCGGAGGGACCACTTTCTCCACGAATCTCTTGTCCGCTCCACACTCCCCTCCAGCTCCATGTCACCCGGTTCTTTTCCCTGCAACTGCGAGAAGTGCGGAACGTGCCCCTACCCCACCACCCTGAACCATCCATCCCAGGCCACAGGAAAACCTTCCACATCAAACAGATGTTCGCCTGCACATCTGCTGATGTATATTGTATCCCCTCTTCCTGATGTGGCCTCCTCTTCATTGGGGAAAACAAGCGAAGCCTTCAAAACCGCTTTGTGGAACATCTACGCTCCACACCCTGGATGACATGTCCATCCTGGGCCTCATCCAATGCCACAATGATACCACCCGAAGGCTGCAGGAACAGGACCTCATATTCCGCTTGGGAACCCTGCAGCCTAATGGTATCAATGAGGACTTCACAAGCTTCAAAATCTCCCAACCCCCCACTGCATCTCAAAACCAGCCCAGCTCGTCCCTGCCTCCCTGACCTGTCCATCCTTTCTCCCAGTGATCCACTCCTCCCACCTCAACCCCCACCCCTACCTCCTACCAGCCAGTGTCATCCCTGTCTCGATGGCCTGTCCCCTCTTCCCTTGACTGACCAACCTCCACCCTAACTCCCCACCTATACTCACCTTTACTGGCTCCATCCCAGCCTCCTTGACCTGTCTGTCTCCTCTCCACCTATCTGTTCATTTATCCATCTTCCATCCACCTGCCCCTCTCTCTCTCTCTATTTATTCCAGAATCCCCTTCCACTCCCCTATTTCTGAAGAAGGGTCCAGACCCGAAATGTCAGCTTTCCTGCTCCTCTGATGCTGCTTGTCCTGCTGTGTTCATCCAGCTCGATACTTTGTTATCTCAGATTCTCCAGCAGCAGCAGTTCCTACTATATCTGGAGACTGCAATGTTCGGGAAAGAAATTCTGCAGACGTGTTCTGCACTCTGAAGAATCTCGATCAGCCATTACTGAACACCAGACACGACAAAAGAGCATAATTTCCAACCCCAAAAGATCATATTGCAGATCACTATTTCCCACCTCTAAGGTGTGCCTGCCCTCCTCCTAAAAGCATTAAATGTTACAAAGCAACAAATTATATTCCAGGATCAAAAACAAAGTTGCTGGAAAAGCTCAGCAGATCTCGCAGCATCTTTGCAGGAAAAAAAACAGAGTCAATGTTTGGGGTTCAGTGACCCTTCCTCAGAATTGATGGTGGCTGAGAAAATGTCAGTTTATATGCTGAAAATAGGGAGGTGGGTGGGGTAGAGAGTAAACGAGACGCTCGGGCCCAAAGAGAGAGAAAGAAGTTGGACAGACAAAGGAGTTAATAACGATCAGGCTGGGAGGGTGAGCAGTTGTTAATAGGGACTGTTAGTGACGAACAACAGGGAGTGTGTAATGGCAGGTTGTGTGGTAACAAGGCCTGGTGTGTGCAGTGGGGTGTGGGACATGGGAGAGCTTAGGCCCTAAAATTATTGAACTCAATACTGAGTCCGGAGGGCTGCAGGGTCCCCAAGTGGAAAATGAGGTGTTGTTCCTCCAGCTTGCTTTGGGCTTCACTGTAACACTGCAGCAAGCCAGAGACAGAGATGTTGGCCAGGGAGCAGGGTGGTGCATTAAAGTGGCAGGCAACAGGCAGTTTAGAGACTTTTTTTACAAGCTGAGCATCGATGTTCTACCTCGCGGTCACCAAGTCTTCACTTCATTTCCCAATGTAGAGGAGACCACATTGTGAGCAGCGAATGCAGTCGCCCAGATTCTGGGAAGTGCAAGTGAAGTGTTGCTTCACCTGGAAGGTATATTTGGCGATACTGGGGAGTGAGGGGGTAAATGGGCAGGTGTTGCACCTTCACCGGTTACAGGGGAAGGGCCATAGGGCTGTGGGGAATTGTTGGGGGTGAAGGAAGTGTGTACCAGGGGGTCCCAGAGAGAACGGTCCCTGCGGAAGGCAGGCCTGTGATGCTGCTTGGCCTGCTGTGTTCATCCAGCTTCACACTTTGTTATCAAGGGAGAGGTGGTCTGGTGGTGGCATCTCACTGAACGTGGCAGAAATGGCGTCTGATGATCTTCTGGATGTGGATGCTGTTGGGATGGTTAGTGAGGCTACGGGGAACCCTCTTGCTGTTGCAGGAGGAAGGAGAAGGAGTGAGGGCAGAAGTGTGCGAGATTGGATCAGACCTGGTTGAGGGCCCTGTCAACAAAGGAGCTGGGGAATCCTTGGTTGAGGAGGAAGGTGGACATGTCGGAGGCTCTCTTGTTGAAGTTAGCCTCATCTGGACATATGTGCTGGAAACAGAGGAACTGAGAGAATGGGATGGAGGGAGTCTTTGCGAAAATAAAGACCGGAGTTTGTAGGCCTTCTGGAGCTGAGAGGGTCTTTCGAAACATGTCAGGGTTGTGTGGGGGTGCGGTGGGAATATCACTCGCTGGGCTGTGGTGTGGCAGATTATGTTTAATTTGCATAAATGCAAGACATTTACAGGATTTTACAGGAAGGAGGGTGTGAGGACATATAGCCCAGGTAGCTGTGGGAGACAGTGGATTTGTAATGAATATCAGTGGCCAGTCTATCCCAGAAATGGAAACAGAAATGTTGAAGAAGGGAAGGGAGGGGTCAGAAATAGACCAGGTGAAAGTGAGGGCAGGGTGGAAGTTGGAAGCAAAATATGTGAAGCTTTCCAATTCCAGACGAGAGAGAGAAGCAGTACTGATGATATCTCAGATTCTCCAGTATCTGCAGTTCCTACTATCTCCGGTGATATCCTTGATACAGTGGAGAAAGAGCTGTGGGTGGAGGAGGGTAGCAGAATAGGACTGGGAAAAGGAATGTTCCACGTACCCAATGAAGAGACAGGCATAACTAGGGCCCATCTGGGTGCCCATTGGCAAACTCTCTACCCTGAAGAAAATGAATCTCCCCATCACAGGCTGGTCTGCAATCCACACTCCCACCACCACCACCCCACGCCTCCTGCTGCCCGCACAAGGCAAACCAAGCTCAGGGTCTTTGCGAAAATAAAGGCAGGAGTTTGTAGGCCTTCTGGAGATGGGAGGGTCTTTCAAAACATGTCAGGGTTGTGTCGGGGGGTGGGAATATCTCTCACTGGGCTGTGGTGTGGCAGATTGTGTTTAATTTGCATAAATGCAAGACATTGCTTTTGGTAAAACAAACAAGGGCAGGACTTATACAATTTAAATTAGGGCCTTTGGTAGTGTTGCAGAACAGAGACTCGGCCATCAGGTATAACTCTTCGAAGTCTGTGTCACATATAGACAGGCTGGTTAAGAAGGCATTTAGTTCGTTACCTTCTTTGCTCAGACCTTTGAGTTTGGGAGTTGGGATGTCATTTTCACATTGTACAGGATGTAGGTGAGGCATCTTCTGATGTACTGTGTCCAGTTCTGGTCGCACTGTTATAGGAAGGATAATATTAATCTGGAGAGGGAACAGCAGAGATTTACCAGGATGTCGGTGGGAATGGATGGTTTGAGATATAAGGATTAGATTAGATTCCCTACGGTGTGGAAACAGGCCCTTTGGCACAACCAGTCCACACCACCCCTTGAAGCATCACACCCAGACCCATCCCCCTATAACCCACACCCTCCTGAACACTACGGGCATTTTAGCATGGCCAATCCAACTAGCCTGCACATCTTTGGACTGTGGGAGGAAACCGAAGCACCCGGAGGAAACTCACGCAGACATGGGGAGAACGTGCAAACTCTGCACAGACAGTTGCCCGAGGCTGGAATTGAACCCAGGTCCCTGGTGCTGTGAGGCTGCAGTGCTAACCACTGAGCCACTGTGCTGCCTGTGCCAGGACAAGGGGTGCCATGGGTGTCACTGCCAGAGAGAGATGGTCTGGAATCGGTTTAAATATGAACAAATGGGATGGTTTGGATATATAGATAGAGAGGGGCAGATAGAGAGACAGTGTCATGGAAGGATGTGTTCGCAAGTTTCAGAATGCTGACATGTAGACATACTCCCTTACACCGAAAACACTGCATGGGCCCAACACTGTCGCCTGATTCAATCCGGATACATCACCACTTCAGAGTGTTTTCAGAGGCTGGATAGGCTGGGACTTTACTGACTTGTGCACAGGAGGATGAGGGGTGACCTGATTGAGGCTTTTAAATCATGAGGTGCACAAATAAGTTGAATGTTGGTTACCTTTTCTTGGGGATGGAGGATTTCAAGACTGTGGGGATGTTTCAAATTTTGAGGATCAAACATTTTAAAAGAGACATGGGGGCAATTATTTTACAGAGAGTCGTTCACGTACGGGATAAAATTCCACAGGAAATGGTGGAAGTGAGTGCAGTTACAGCGTTTAAAAGACATTTAGATAAGTACATGAGGAAGAAATCAGTTTGGATGGTGTCGTGCGCTGCTGCCCTCCCAGTCCCTCTCTGAACAAATCCCTGATGGTGCCCATCCCCTGCTGCTGCCTGTGCAGTGGCGTGTGAGGCCAGCAGAGGGAGGCATTGCATCACATCAAACAGCACAGAGACTGTCAGAGATAATAAAATGTGAGGCTGGATGAACACAGCAGGACAAGCAGCATCTCAGGAGCACAAAAGCTGACGTTTCGGGCCTAGACCCTTCATCAGAGAGGGGGATGGGGTGAGGGTTCTGGAATAAATAGGGAGAGAGGGGTAGGCGGACCGAAGATGGAGAGAAAAGAAGATAGGTGGAGAGGAGAGTTTTGGTGGGGAGGCATGGAGGGATTAGGTCAGTCCAGGGAAGATGGACAGGTCAAGGGGGTGGGATGAGGTTAGTAGGTAGGAAATGGAGGTGCGGCTTGGGGTGGGAGGAAGGGATGGGTGAGAGGAAGAACAGGTTAGGGAGGCAGAGACAGGTTGGACTGGTTTTGGGATGCAGTGGGTGGAGGGGAAGAGCTGGGCTGGTTGTGTGGTGCAGTGGCGGGAGGGGACGAACTGGGCTGGTTTTTGGATGCGGTGGGGAAAGGGGAGATTTTGAAGCTGGTGAAGTCCACATTGATACCATTGAGCTGCAGGGTTCCCAAGCAGAATATGAGTTGCTGTTCCTGCAACCTTCGGGTGGCATCATTGTGGCACTGCAGGAGACCCATGATGGACATGTCATCTAAAGATTGGGAGGGGGAGTGGAAACGGTTCATGACTGGGAGGTGCAGTTGTTTATTGTGAACTGAGCGGACGTGTTCTGCAAAGCGGTCCCCATGCCCCCGCTTCGTTTCCCCAATGTAGAGGAAGCCGCACCGGGTACAGTGGATGCAGTATACCCCATTGGCAGATGTGCAGGTGAAGCTCTGCTTAATATGGAAAGTCATCTTGGGGACTGGGATATGGGTGAGGGAGGAGTTGTGGGGGCAAGCGTAGCATTTCCTGCAGTTGCAGGGGAAGGTGCTGGGTGTGTTGGGGTTGGAGGGGAGTGCGGAGCGAACAAGGGAGTCACAGAGAGAGTGGTCTCTCCAGAAAGCAGACAAGGGTCGGGATGGAAAAATGTCTTGGGTGGTGGGGTCGGATTGCAGATGGCGGAAGTGTCGGAGGATGATGCGTTGTATCCGGAGGTTGGCGGGGTGGTGTGTGAGAACGAGGGGGATCCTTGTTGGGCAGTTGTGGCGGGGGCGGGGTGTGAGGGATGTGTCCCGGGAAATGCAGGAGATGCGGTCAAGGGCGTTCTCAACCACTGTGGAGGGAAAGTTGCAGTCCTTGAAGAACTTGGACATCTGGGATGTGCGGGAGTGGAAAGCCTAATCGTGGGAGCAGATGCGGCGGTGGCGAAGGAATTGGGAATGGGGGATGGAATTTTTGCAGGAGGGTGAGTCGGAAGAGATGTATTCTAGGTAGCTGTGGGAGTCGGTGGGCTTGAAATGGACATCAGTTACAAGCTGAGATGGAGACTGAGAGGCCCAGGAAGGTGAGGGATGTGATGGAGATGGCCCAGGTGAACTAAAGGTTGGGGTGGAAGGTGTAGGTGAAATGGATGAACTGTTCGAGCTCCTCTGGGGAGCAAGAGGTGGCGCCGATACAGTCATCAATGTAACGCCGGAGGAAGAGGTGGGGTTTGGGGCCTGTGTAGGTGCGGAAGAGGGGCTGTTCCACGTAACCTACAAAGAGGCAGGCATAGCTGGGGCCCATGCGGGTGCCCATGGCCACCCACTTTGTCTGTCGGAAGTGGGAGGAATGGAAAGAGAAGTTGTTGAGGGTGAGGACGAGTTCAGCGAGGCCGATGAGGGTGTCGGTGGAGGGGAACTGGTCGGGCCTGCAGGACAGGAAGAAGCGGAGGGCCTTGAGTCCATCTGCATGCAGAATACAGGTGTAGACGGAGTGGACATCCATGGTGAAAATGAAGTGTTTGGTGCCAGGGAATTGGAAGTTCTGAAGGAGGTAGAGGGCATGGGTAGTGTCACGGACGCAGGTAGGGAGTTCCTGGACCAAAGGGGAGAAAATGGATTCCAGATAGGTGGCGATGAGTTTGGTGGGGCAGGAACAGGCTGAGACAATGTGTCGACCAGGGCAGGCAAGTTTGTGGATTGTTTGGACATAGAGCAGTTTTTCCACCGCCTTCGCCTCCACGCTTACTTCTTCAACCGGGAACCTAACCCTCCCTCCACTGATCCCTTCACCCGCTTCCAACACAAGTCCTCCTCCTGAACACCACCCCTAGGCCTCCTACACTCCCTTGACCTCTTCGTCTCCAACTGCCATCGAGACATTAACCGCCTCAACCTCTCCACCCCTCTCACACACTCCAACCTCTCCCCTACAGAACGGGCAGCCCTCCGCTCCCTCTGCTCCAACCCCAACCTCGCCATCAAACCCGCAGACAAGGGTGGCGCAGTGGTAGTATGGCGCACTGACCTCTACGTCGCCAAGGCCGAACGCCAACTCTCCAACACCTCCTAAAACCGCCCCCTTCATCATGACCCCACCAACGAGCAACAAACCATCATCTCCAACACCATTCATGACCTCATCACCTCAGGGGACCTCCCACCCACAGCCTCCAACCTTATTATTCCCCAACCCCGCATGGGCCATTTCTATCTCCTTCCCAAAGTCCACAAACCTGCTTGTAACTGATGTCCATTTCAAGCCCATCGACTCCCACAGCTACCTAGAATACACCTCCTCCCACCCACCCTCCTGCAAAAATTCCATCCCCTTTTCCCAATTCCTCCACCTCCGCTGCATCTGCTCCCACGATGAGGCATTCCACTCCCACACATCCCAAATGTCCCAGTTCTTCAAGGACCACAACTTTCCCCCCACAGTGTTCGAGAACGCCCTTGACCGTGTCTCCTGCACTTCCCACAACACATCCCTCACAACCTGTCCCCGCCACAACCGCCCAACGAGGATCCCCCTCGTTCTCACACACCACCCCACCAACCGCCGGATACAACGCATCATCCTCCGACACTTCCGCCATCTACAATCCGACCCCACCAGCCAAGGCATTTTTCCATCCCCACCCTTGTCTGCTTTCCGGAGAGACCACTCTCTCCGTGACTCCCTTGTTCGCTCCACACTGCCCTCCAACCCGACCACACCCAGCACCTTCCCCTGCAACAGCAGGAAATGCTACACTTTGCCCCCAGACCTCCTCCCTCACCCCTATCCCAGGCCCCAAGATGACGTTCGATATAACCTCCCCACCGATAGTCTCCTCTCCACCTATCTTCTTTTCTCTACATCTTCGGTCCGCCTCCCCCTCTCTCCCTATTTATTCCAGAACCCTCTCCCCATCCCCGTCTCTGATGAAGGGTCTAGGCCCGAAACGTCAGCTTTTGTGCTCCTGAGATGCTGCTTGGCCTGCTGTGTTCATGCAGCTTCATACTTTATTATCTTGGATTCTCCAGCATCTGCAGTTCCCATTATCTCAGAGACTGTCAGACCTGCCCCACACAGAGACACACAGATACATACACAAATACACCGATACTTACACAAATAAGGGGAACCTATCAGAATTTCCCTGGTTCTGTGTTTTGCTAATAACTGCATTCATTCCATTTGGTGTGTGTTGGGATTACTGTTATTCCGTGGACAGCATTTCATTATTTGAGTCACTCCATGAGAGTACATCAGTTATTGCTCTCTCCAGTGAGTGTGACAGTGTTTCAGTTGTTCCATGGGGACTGTGACTCTGTGAGATTTTCAGTGCTTGATTATTGAAGATGTAAGGACAATTTGGGAGACTAGTAAATATTATAGGTTCGTTTCAGTATCTGAGCTGTCTGAAGGAGGAGGTGTAGGAGGGAGACTCCGTGCTCCCTTCCTGGGAGCTGGTGGAGACGATGTGCAGTGAGCTCACCCTCCTGCCCACCGAGACCATGGGAATTCCATTCGTACCGGCTCGATACAAAAGAGAGATGGCATCAGGGGCACGGTTTCTAAGCTGTGCCAGGTGGAAATGGAACTGACAGTGGGGTTAAAGTGAGAATTACCCTTCACTGAACATTGCTCCTTACTCGGTTGGTGGGACGTGTATATTTTGGAATCTCCACATGAGTCGTCCTGGTTCTCTCTGGCTCATTCCAGGGCCCTCCCCATGCGGCGGGGGAAGGTGGGTGAGGGAACTGATGTGGGGAACACCACTGCCCTGCTTGGCCTTTTCTGTCCTATTCCAGGCTGTTCCTCCTGGAATGAGGGAAAGGGAGGGAGGGAATGAAGGTGAATGTGCATGGCCCTGCTGTTAGTGATGGTGTAGGTGAGGGGGAAGTGGTGAGGTGTCCGGATTGAATCAGTCGACAATGTTGGATCGATGCAGTGTTTTCAGTGTTGGGGAGTATGTCTACATGTCAGCATTCTAAAGTTGTGAACACATCCTTCCATGACACAGTCTCTCAATCTCCCCGTCTCTGTCTGTTTATCCAACCCATCCCATTTGTTCGTATTTAAAGTGATTCCCCACCATCTCTCTCTGGCAGTGATTTTCACACCCATGGCACCCCTTGTCATGGCACATTGGAGATATGGAGCTGTAAATGGATGGGAGCCCCACATCCTGTCACTTCCAGCATGGGCTGCAAGTTTCCCCAGGCTGGGAGGTGATTTAACACAGCGTTACCAGGGACTGCACTGGGGTGGTCTGTACAGATCTACACACTGGGAGGGTAACTGCTCCAGGTTTGCAGATCAGTTCAGTGGTGTTCACCTCACTGTCCCCCGTGCTGGACAGATACCTGGTCCGGATTTATATATTAATGCACTGGTGTGGTCTGCACAGCTCCCCGTGCTGGACTGATATCTATTTGACTGGTGAGGCCTGCACAGTGTCCCACTCTGGACAGATTGCCGGGTTGTATTGAGCAGGACACTAGCCTGGTCTGCACAGTGCTCCATGCTGAACAGATATTCCATCTGGGTTTGTGGTGTCTGGGCTGGTTCTATGAGGTGGATTGAGAATGTGAGATAACTGACCACTTCAGCTGATCTGGCAATGCCTTTAATTTGTGTTTGCCAGTTGTGTTGAGTTTGGGGAGAGATTTCCACCGCGAGGGTGTGTGGGTCTCACCAAAACTGATGGACAGAAGGGCCTTTGTGATGTGGATCTTTTATGACTCCATCACATTCTGTATCCGACATTCCCTGGAACATTCTGTCACCGACATTCCCCGGAACATTTTGTATCCGACATTATTTGTGATCATTTGGATGCCAGTTAATTGAACAAAAGATAAGACCCCGAGGGAAAAGATCCCATTCCAGAGAGAAGGAGACACTGTTGCAAATTCCCCTCAGGTAGTTAATGGGGTGAATACATTTTCCCTGTGTTCATGTTTCTTCACAAACAAAAATTGACCACAATGTGGACGAAAAGACTGAAATTTCCATCCTCCGTTTGTCTGCAGGGAACTGGGAGAGAATCCTTCAGGACAGCAACGTCTTCACCCTCTATATCAGGAACTGTAAGGAAATGACCTGTGCCTGCTCTCGAGTGAATGAGTCTGTGGGAATGTTCTAGAAGCCGTCTGTCCTTATGGATGTGTGTTTGTGTATTTCAGGAGGGAGAGTTTCTTGTATTTTATGTTAGTTTTTTTTGTAAAATAAAACAAATTGAGACATTACTACGGGTTATTTCAGCTTCTTTTTTTTCAATAAATCAGCGATACATTTGAAAATGTCACTGGGTCCTCAATCAAACTGGTAACTGTGCCTCCAGACCGATGTGTAATTTATTTGTTTTCTTTCCTCACAGTAAACGGAGTGACGATCTACGTCCTGCTTTATAAAGATTGTGGATTGTCTCCATGTGTCAGACGTTACCTGGGGGCCATGGCAGTGGCGGATCTACTGGTCATTATCCTCGACCTGATATTGAGACACATTCCCATTGTTTATTACGAACAGTTTTATTTCCTGCAGTACATCCTCGTGTGTAATATCCACGCCGTCCTGCTTAATGCAGCCACTGACTGTTCTGTCTGGTTCACCGTCACTTTCACCTTTGATCGATTTGTGGCCATTTGTTGCCAGAAGCTGAAAAGTAAATATTGCAGTGAGAAAACGGCGGCTGTGGTTCTGGGAACAGTGACTGTGCTGAGCTGTTTAAAGAACATTTTCTGGTATTTCATGCTCTCAGGTCACTATTCGCTGGGGAACACCCCCTGGTTTTGTCGGCAAAGAATCGATGTTCAATCATCTCGTGCCTGGACCACAATCGAGTTCCTCCACCACATTCTAACCCCGACTCTCCCATTTCTCCTGATTCTGCTGCTCAATGTTTTCACCGTCAGACACATTTTAGTGACCAGCAGAGCCCGCAGGAGACTCCGGGCTCACACCAATGGGGACGGTCAGTGTGACACAGAAATGACAAATCGAAAAAAATCCATCATTTTACTGTTTGTGATCTCAGCCAATTTCATCCTGTTATGGTCAATGTTAATGGTGTATTATATATGGTCCCGGATGTGGGAGTTTGGGTATCGGTCTGTGTACCTCGATTACTTTGTGATGGAACTGGGCTTCATGCTGCAGCTCCTCAGCTGCTGCACAAACACCGCGATTTATGCCGTGACCCAGACTAAGTTCAGGCAGCAGCTGAAGAATGTGCTGAAATATCCCTTTACCCAAATTCATCAATCAATCAAATTCACTCATTAATCAATCCATCCGGGATTTTCTCATTTCAGTTCAATGTTTCAGCAATGAAGCAGCCTGTCGCTATGGTAACAGACTGAGGGTAGTGCTGGTTTATCCAACCTTATCCCACAGGGGTTTACAGGGAAACATGTCAATGTTTCTCTCAACTCACAGGCCAAAGAGAAAAGGCACCATTCCACTGACTGCATCCATAACTTCAATATGCAATTAACGTTCATTAAAAAGTGCCAAGCAGCTCAGCAAACTATATTGTTGTTTGTCTCTGTGTTGAAGAAGCTCACCTGGAGAGAGACAGACTCGGCCCCAAGGGAATGGGACAATTCTGGGACTGAGCTCAGGAGTTGGTATAAGTCACTCTGTCCTTGCGTTCACCTCTGGGATATCTCTGCCTCTTTCTCTCCAGTCCCTCCCCGCTCACTCCCTCTCCGGCCCACATTTCTCCCTACCCCCTTGTTCCCCATCCCTCTCTCCATTCCCCTCCTTCTCTTTTTCCACCTACCCTCCCCAAAACACCCTGTCTCCTTGAGTCCTGTCTCTCTCTCTCCCTCCTCTTCAAATGCCCACACCCCCTTCTCTCACCATCTGCAATGTGTAAGCCCCATCTCCCACTCAGTATTTTTCCCTCTGGCCCCACCTCTCCTCATCCCCGATCACACTCTTTCCCTCTCTCCGTCCCCATCCCCCTCTGTACCCTTTATCTGTCTCCTCCTCCCTCGCTCTCACCTCTCACTCTCGATCTTTGACCCACTTTCTCTCTCTCTCTGCCCCCTTCCTGATCCTCCTCTTTCCCTTCAAGTCCCTCACTTATCTCTGTAACCCCCTGGCTCCACGCCCTGTATCTGGCTGTCTGGGCCCCGTCTCCCTGTACCCTAGCCCCTTCCCCTGTTGCTCTCTCCCTCCGTCCCTGTCACTCCCTCCCTTCTTGTCGCTCACTCCATCGTTCCCACCCCATTGCTCCTTCATCGTCCTTTGCTCCAACCCCGTCCCTTGCTCTCTCGCCATTCCTCACACCCTCGCTACCTCCCCATTGCTCCCTCGCCGTCCCTCACCCCCTCCCCGTCCCTCACTCCCACCATGTCCCTCGCTCCCTGTCCCTCCCAGTCCATATCCCTCGCTCCCTCATCCCTTTCACCATCCCTGTCCCACACGCTCTCTCCCAATCACATGCTCCCTCCTTATCCCTCACTCCATCCACCTTTCCCTCACTCAATCGCCATCCTTCTGTCCCACCCCACTCCCCTCCCTCACTTCTTCACTCCCCGTCCCTTGTTCCCTCTCTCCCAGTCCCTCCCTCCCTGTCCTTCTCTCCTTTGCTCCCTCCCTGCCGGTCCCTCCCCATCCCTCACTCCCTCCCTGTCCCTCGCTACCTTGCTTCCTACACATCCCTGGCTGCCTCGTTCCCTCCCAGTTCCTCCCTGTCATTTGTTCCTTTCCTGTCCCCACCCATCTCGTTCCCTTGCTCCCTCCCTGTCCCTTGCTCCCTCCCTGTGCCACCCTGTCCCTCACTTCCTCTCTGTGCCACCCTGTCCCTGTCCCTTGCTTCCTCCCTGTGCCACCCTGTCCCTCGCTCCCTCCATGTGCCACCCTGTCCCTGTCCCTCGCTCCCTCCCTGTGCCACCCTGTCCCTCGCTCCCTCCCTGTGCCACCCTGTCCCTGTCCCTCGCTCTCTCCCTGTGCCACCCTGTCCCTGTCCCTCGCTCCCTCCCTGTGCCACACTGTCCCTGTCCCTCGCTCCCTCCCTGTGCCCACCACCCTGTGCCTGTCCCTCGCTCCCTCCCTGTGCCACCCTGTCCCTGTCCCTCGCTCCCTCCCTGTGCCACCCTGTCCCTGTGCTTTGCTCCCTCCCTGTGCCACCCTGTCCCTGTCCCTTGCTCCCTCCCTGTGCCACCCTGTCCCTGTGCTTTGCTCCCTCCCTGTGCCACCCTGTCCCTCGCTCCCTCCCTGTGCCACCCTGTCCCTGTCCCTCGCTCCCTCCTTGTGCCACCCTGTCCCTGTGCTTTGCTCCCTCCCTGCCGCTCGCTCCCTCTCTGTCTGTCCAACGTTGGCTACCTCCCTGTACCTCGCTCTCTCCCTGACTTTTCCGGTCCCCCTCCATGTCACTCACTCCCTATCCCTCACACCCTCCCAGTCCATCCCTCCCTGTTCTTTGCTCCCTTCCTGTCCCACCCCT